>NC_058524.1:513416262-513716262 GCF_904849725.1 Hordeum vulgare subsp. vulgare | reverse complement strand
GGAGTAATAGTAGTAGATGCAGACAGTATCGGTCTACTTGTTTTGGACGTGATGCCTATAGAAATAATCATTGCATAGATATCGTCACGACTTTGCGCGGTTCTATCAATTGCTCGACAGTAATTTGTTCACCCACCGTCTACTTGCTTTCATGAGAGAAGCCACTAGTAAACACTACGGCCCTCGGGTCTATTCACATCCATCGTTTACATCTCCGCTTTTACTTTGCTTTGTTACTTTGTTGCTTTCAGTTCTCACTTGGCAAACAATCTATAAGGGATTGACAACCCCTTTATAGCGTTGGGAGCAAGCTTTTGTGTTTGTGCAGGATCTTGTGATACTCCTCCATTGAATTGATACCTTGGTTCTAAAACTGAGGGAAATACTTACCACCGCTGTGCTACATCACCCTTTCCGCTTCGAGGGAACACCAACGCAAGGCTCCAAGGCCACGGGGGAAATCCTTTGCATACTTGCCTAGGAAGTCCCTTCAGGCGTAGCCGCAGCTGAAGGATTCCTGGTGCCATCGACAGGCCTATTTCTGGCGTCGTTGCCGGAGATCTTTTTTGAGATAGCAAAAGTATTTCTGACGCCGTTTCAAGGGAAGCACAACTGACATCAACTCTCCACATGCTTATAGCCAAAACAAGGCCTTTACCGATCATATCATCGATGCTATGATGAAATCTCTTGAAGAGAAACTTGAGTTGAAAGTTTCTATTCCTAGAAATCTTCATGATGAGTGGGAACCTACTATCAAAATCAAGATTAAAAACTATGAATGCAATGCTTTGTGTGATTTGGGTGCTAGTGTTTCCGCTATTCCAAAGTCTTTTTGTGATGTTCTAGGCTTCAATGAGATTGATGAGTGCTCTCTTAATTTGCATCTTGCGGATTCTACTGTTAAGAAACCTATGAGAAGGATCAATGATGTTCTTATTATTGCAAATAGGAACTATGTACCCGTAGATTTCATTATGCTTGATATTGAATGCAATCCGACATGTCCTATCATTCTTGGTAGACCTTTCCTAAGGACTATTGGTGTTGTCATCAATATGAAGGAAGGGAATATTATATTTCAATTTCCATTAAATAAGGGCATGAAACATTTTCCTAGAAATAAAATAAGATTGCATTATGAATCCATGATGAGGGCTACTTATGGTTTGAGCACCAAAGACGACGATACTTGATTCTTTTTGTGTTTGTGCCAAGTAAAAGCTTTATGACTAGTTTTGGTGATGGTTGTTCGATCTTGCTGAAAAAGACAGAAACTTTGCGCTCACGAAATTATTTTTAATTCCTATACGGAAATAGATTTTGAGTTGATTATTTTTTCTGCTGGTTGATATGCCAATTTCCCTAATTGTCAAAAGTTTTCAGAATTTTTGAGATGCGAGAATTATACGAAGTATACAGATTGCTACAGACTGATCTGTTTTTGATAGATTCTGTTTTTGTTGTGTTGATTGCTTATTTTGATGAAACTATGGATAGTATCGGGGGGGGGGGGGTACTAGCCATGGAAAAGTGAGAATACAGTAATATAAGACCAATATAAATAGAAATCAAGTTTGCTACAGTACCTAAAGAGGTGGTGGTTTGTTTTCTTATGCTAATGATATCACGAGTTTCTGTTTAAGTTTTGTGTTGTGAAGTTTTCAAGTTTTGGGTGATGATATCATGGACAATGGGATAAAGAGTGGAAAGAGCTCAAGCCTGGGGATGCCCAAGGAATCCCAAGCCAAATTCAAGGACACCAAAAAGCCTATGCTTGGGGATGCCCCGGGAAGGCATCCCCTCTTTCGTCTTCAATCCATCGGTAACGTTACTTGGAGCTATATTTTTATTCACCACATGATATGTGTTTTGCTTGGAGCGTCGTGTATTATAGGAGTATTTTCTTTTTGTTGTGTCACAATCATACTTTCTGCACACCTTTTTGAGATAGACATGGACTCATCGTGAATTTTCTAGAATACTCATTGAGCTTCACTTACATATTTTTGAGTTAGGCAATTTAGCTCGGATGTGCTTCATTTATATCTTTTGAGCTCGATAAGTTTGCTCTAGTGCTTCACTTAGATCTTTTTAGAGCACGGCGGTGTCATATTTTGGAGAAATAAGAACTCTCGATATTCACTTATATCCTTTTGAGAGTGCCCACTCCGAGTAACTTGGTAATTGGCTTGTGCTATGAAAGTAGTCCTAAAGATGATAGGCATCCAAAGAGGATATAATAAAAACTTCCATATTCATGTGCATTGATTATAAAGAGAAGTTTGATTCCTCTCAATTAGTTTTGAGACATGGATTTGGTAATATTAGAGTTATTTTAGTAGGGTGATGTGAATCTAGAAATACTTGTGTTGAAGTTAGTGATTCTCGTAGCATGCACGTATGGTGAACCGCTATGTTAGGAAGTGGGAGCATAATTGATTTATTGATTGTCATCCTTTGTGTGGCGGTCGGGATCGCGCGATGGTTAACACCTACCAACCCTTCCCCTAGGAGTATGCATTTAGCACTTTGTTTCGATTACTAATAAAACTTTCGCAATAAGTATATGAGTTCTTCATGACTAATGTGAGTCCATGGTATAGATGCACTTTCACCTTCCACCATTGCTAGCCTCTCTAGTGCCGCGCAACTTTTGCCAGTGCACAAACCCACCATATACCTTCCTCAAAACAGCCACCATACCTACCTATTATGGCATTTTCATAGCCATTCCAAGATATATTGGCATGCAACTTCCATCGTTCCGTCTCATGACTTGTGCCGTCACTTTCATATTGCCATTGCATGATCATAAGATAGCTAGCGAGATGTTTCAACATCTTACGCTAAGCTAGGTCGTTGCACATCCTGGTACACCGCCGGAGGCATTTCCTATAGAGTCATCATTGCTCTAAGTGTTGAGTTGTGAGTAAATAAAAGTGTGATGATCATCATTATTAGAGCATTGTCCCATGCGAGGAAAAATGAAAAGAGGCCAAAGTTTCCCACACAAAAGAAAATGAAAAGAGCCCAAAGAGCCCAAACAAAAAAACGAGAGAGAAAAAGAGAGAAGGGACAATGCTACTATCTTTTTCCACACTTGTGCTTCATAATAGCACCATGTTCCTCATGATAGAGAGTCTCTCATTTTGACACTTCCATATACTAGTGGGAATTTTCATTATATAACTTGGCTTGTATATTCCAATGATGGGCTTCCTCAAAATTGCCCTAGGTCTTCGTGAGCAAGCAAGTTGGGTGCACACCCACTAGTTCTCCTTTTGAGCTTTCACACACTTATAGCTCCAAGTGCATCTCTAGCATGGTAATCCCTACTCATTCACATTGATATCTATTGATGGGAATCTCCATAGCCCTTTGATACGCCGAGTCGATGTGACCATATCCTCCTTTTTGCCTCACAACCTCCACCACACTCCATTCCACCTATAGTGCTATATCCATGGCTCACGCTCATATATTGCGTGAGAGTTGAAAAAGGTTTGAGAAAGTAAGAGTGCGAAAACGATTACTTGGCCAATACCGGGGTTGTGCATGATTTAAATTCGTTGTGTGGGTATGATGGAGCATAGCCAGACTATATGATTTTGTAGGGATAACTCTCTTTGGCCTTGTTATTTCGAAAGTTCATGTCAATTGCAAACTATTATTGATTTTGTAGGGATAACTCTCTTTACCTTGCTAGTTTGCTTGAAGTATTATTGTTTTCATGTGAATAGCAAACTATTGTTTTTAATATTATGGATCCGAACATTCATGTCACATGAAAGAAGTTGCAAAGGACAAATATGTTAGGTAGCATTCCACATCAAAAATTCAGTCTTTATCACTTCTCTACTCGAGGACGAGCAGGAGTTAAGCTTGGGGATGATTGATACGTCTCCAACGTATCTATAATTTTTGATGGTTTCATGCTATTTTCTTGTCAACTTTGGATGTTTTATATGCATTTTATATCTTTTTTGGGACTAACCTATTAACTCAGTGCCAAGTGCCAGTTCCTATTTTTCCCGTGTTTTGACCCTTTTCAGAGAAGAATATTAAACAGAGTCCAAACGGAATAAAATCTTCGGAATGATTTTTTCCGTAACAGAAGATACGCAGGGAACTTTAGAACCAAGGCAAAGGATCCCGGGGGAGGCCAGAAGCCCCCTAGCCACGGCCTGGGGGGCCGCGCCTACCAGGCTTGTGGCCCCCCCGTGGATCCTTTGCACTACTTCTTCCGCCTATAAATTCCCTAAAAATCTGAAACCACGGGAGAGAGGCACAAAAATACTTTTCCGCCGCCGCAAGCTTCTGTCTCCGCAAGATCCCATCTGGGCACGTTCTAGTGCCTTGCCGGAGGGGGGATTCGGACACGGAGGGCTTCTTCATCAACACCATTGCCTCTCCGATGATGCGTGAGTAGTTCACCACAGACCTTCGGGTCCATAGCTAGTAGCTAGATGGCTTCTTCTCTCTCTTGGATCTTCAATACAAAGTTATCCATGATCTTCATGGAGATCTATCCGATGTAATCTTCTCTTGCGGTGTGTTTATCGAGATCCGATGAATTGTGGATTTATGATCAGATTATCTATGAATATTATTTGAGTCTCCTCTGATCTCTTATATGCATGATTTCGTATCCTTGTAATTCTGTTCGAGTTGTGGGTTTCGTTTGGCCAACTTGATCTACAATTCTTGCAATGGGAGAAGTGCTTGGTTTTGGGTTCATACCGTGCGGTGTCCTCACCCAGTGACAGAAGGGCTAGTGAGGCGCGCATCGTGTTATTGCCATCAAGGGTAAAAAGATGGGGTTTATATCTATAGCATGAATTTATCCCTCTACATCATGTCATCTTGCTTAAGGCGTTACTCTGTTTGTTATGAACTCTATACACTAGATGCATGCCGGATAGCGGTCGATGTGTGGAGTAATAGTAGTAGATGCAGACAGTATCGGTCTACTCATCTCGGACATGATGCCTATATGTATGATCATTGCCTTAGATATCATCATGACTTTGAGCGGTTCTATCAATTGCTCGACAGTAATTCGTTCACCCACCATAATACTTGCCTTCATGAGAGAAGCCTCTAGTGAACACTATGCCCCCCAGTCTACTTCACATCATATTTTGAGCTCTACACTTTTACTTTGTTTCACTTTCCACCTTCAGATCTCACCTTGTAGTTAATCGTGAAGGGATTGACAACCCCTTTATAGCGTTGGGTGCAAGTTTGTTTGTTTTTGCGCAGTTACATTGGTGACTTGCCTTGATACTCCTACTGGATTGATACCTTGGTTCTCAAACTAAGGGAAATACTTACTGTTACTGTGCTGCATCACCCTTTCCTCTTCAAGGGAAAACCAACGCAAGATCAAGAGGTTGCAGCGCCGTTGCCGGGCAATCCAGTCTTCAAGATAGGGGAGTTGCACACCATCTTTTACCTTTTCTTTTTTGTCTTGTTCGTTTGCTTTCTAGTTTTTCCTTTAGAGTCTTATACCAAAAACCACTAAAAAATTAGTTGCTTTGTTCTTTCTTGTTGTTACTGCTATGGGTTCCACTGAAAACACTAAGTTGTGTGACTTCATTAGTCACAACAAAAATGACTTTATCTGCACTCCTATTGCTGCTTCCGCCAATGGGGCTATCTCCTATGAGATTAAACCTGCTTTACTGAACCTTGTTATGAAAGATCAATTCTCCGGTGTGGAGATGATTCTCCCTAGTGAGCCTCTGGTTGACCAGCTCGTTGATCAAAGATGGTCAAGGTTTTCTAGCCATAGACAAGTGTTGTCACTTGATAACGGGATCACATCATTAGGTGAATGATGTGATGGAAAAGACCCAAACTATGAACATAGCATATGATCGTGTCAGTTTATTGCTATTGTTTTCTGCATGTCAATGTATCTGTTCCTATGACCATGAGATCATGCAACTCCCGGACACTGGAGGAATACCTTGTGTGTATCAAACGTCGCAACGTAACTGGGTGACTATAAAGGTGCTCTACTTGTATCGCCGAAGGTGTCTGTTGGGTTGGCATGGATCAAGACTCGGATTTGTCACTCCGTGTGATGGAGAGGTATCTGAGGGCTGATACGTCCATTTTGCATCATGTTTTCATGTTGATATTTATCGCTTCTTGGGCTGTTATTTCACTTCACGGTACAATTCTTATGACTTTTCTCTCTTATTTTGCAAGGTTTACATGAAGAGGGAGAATGCCGGCAACTGGAATTCTGGCCTAAAAGTGGAGCAAAGTTGAGATACCTATTCTGCGCAACTCCAAATGCCGTAAAAATCAACGAGGATTTTTTTTCCCGATTTATCAAAAATACTGGGCCGAAGAAGTGCCAGAGGGGGGCGTGCAGGTGGCCACAAGCCTGCACGGCGCAGCCACCCCCCAGGCAGCCCCATGAGGTTTTGTGCGCAGCCTGCAGGCCCACTTGCCCCCCTCTTTTGCAATATGAAGGGTTTCGTCCAAAAAAAATGAAGGATGAGCTTTTTCGTGGTTTCGCAGCCGCCACGAGGCGGAACTTGAGCAAAACAAATATAGAGCTCCGGCAGGACGATCCTGCCGGGGAAAACTTCCCTCCCGGAGGGGGAAATCGTCGCCATCGTCATCACCAACACTCCTCTCAGCGGAGGGGACTCATCACCATCAACATCTTCATCAGCACCATCTCATCTCCAAACCCTAGTTCATCACTTGTAATCAATCTCCGTCTCGCGACTCCGATTGGTACTTGTAAGGTTGCTACTAGTGTTGATTACTCTTTGTAGTTGATGCTAGGTGGAATATTTGGTGGAAGAGTTTATGTTCAGATCCTTGATGCTACTCATTACCTCTCTGGTCATGGATATGATTATGCTTTGTGAGTAGTTACTTTTGATTCGAGGACATGGGATAAGTCATGCTAATAGTAGTCATGTGAATTTGGTATTCGTTCGGTAATTTGTTATGTTGTATGTTGTTTTTCCTCTAGTGGTGTTATGTGAACGTCGACTACATAGCACTTCACCATTATTTAGTCCTAGAGGAAGGCATTGGAAAGTAGTAAGTAGATGATGGGTTGCTAGAGTGACAGAAGCTTAAACCCTAGTTTATGTGTTACTTCATAAGGGGCTGATTTGGATCCACTAGTTTAATGCTATGGTTAGACTTTGTCTTAATTCTTCTTTCATAGTTGCGGATGCTTGCGAGAGGGGTTAATCATAAGTGGGATGCTTGTCCAAGTAAGGGCAGTACCCAAGCGCCGGTCCACCCACATATCAAACTATCAAAGTAACGAACGCTAATCATATGAACATGATGAAACTAGCATGACAGAAAGTCCCGTGTTTCCTCGGGAGCGTTTTTCCTCCTATAAGACTTTGTCCAGGCTTGTCCCTTGCTACAAAAGGGATTGGGCCACTTTGCTGCACCATTGCTACTTTTGTTACTTGTTGCTTGCTACGAATCATCTCACCACACAATCACTTGTTACCAACAATTTTAGTGCCTGCAGATTTTTCCTTGCTGAAAACCACTTGTCACATCCTTCTGCTCCTCATTGGGTTCGACACTCTTACTTATCGAAAGGACTACGATTGATCCCCTATACTTGTGGGTCATCAAGGTCCCACTCGGTAATACAACATCACAACAAGCCTTGTAAGAAATGTTATGTGACATCCCCGGATTTGTGCTACAGTAACCTCTGTAGTCAAGCGACAGTAATCCCACGCTAATGAAGCCACGTCATCATAACTTCTATCATTGATCTCGTGTTAGTCAAAAACCAAGTCGAATTCGAATTTAAAAATAAGATCGAACGAAAAACGTTTTGTGATGTTAAGTAAAAATGTCGGGAGAGTTATTGAAATTCCCTAATAGGTTATAAAAAAGAATCGAACATTTTTAATGATATGAAAAGTCCTATTGTCACATCCCTAACCCTTAAGCAAGATAGCATTGTGCTCATGTCTTCTTTGCATTTGCATCTAAGAAGTTTCAACAAAAACAACAAAGTGGCAAAGGAGAAACTCAAAACCCTAGCCACCATTTCAATTAAAGGAATTTTCAACTAGTTCAAAAATCAATGAACCCAAAATGGCCTCAAGAAATGTTCAAACTTTCTGATAAATCATGAAAGTAAATGAGCATTGGAGAAAACTATTTTCTTGACACTTTAAGCATTTTAAATAAATGCAAAAGCCACTGGTTTCAAATTTAAAAATTTGAAATCAGAAACTATAATTTTCCAAAAATGTTGAAAGTCTTGGAAATGAGTGGGGATATTATAACAAATATTTCAGGAGGTCAAAATTAGTTTTACCTTTTGTTTTGGAGCTGAAATAATTAGCAAAGAAATAAATAGCAAAACAGAAAAACCAAAAAAAGAGAAAATGGGAAAAGCTTACGTGATGCCCAAGCCAGGCGCAGCCCATCTCGCCGCTCGTCCCCTTCCCCGCGCCAGTAGGCAGCAGGAGGTGGCCGCCGCCTCCTCCGGCGCGGCCACGCACCTGCGTGCCTGCCTGGCCGCCGGTTCGCGCTGGCGACGACGGGGATAAGCTCCCCAGAGCCTCCCCTATCCATTCCCCTCCTCGGTTCTCCTCCTCCGCCCAGATCCCCTCCTTCTCCCTGCTGCCGCCATTAGAGCCGAGCTCGAGCTCGATCTGGCCGTGCCCCTGGCCATAGGAACCCCTCCGCGAGCACGCCATTAGCCCCGCCTCGTTGCCCTGGTCATTCCTGAAGAAGCCGAAGCTTCCTCGCGCCCTGCAACGCCCGCAACGCCGTCATCTTCGTACTCCGGCCGCCGGACCTCTCCCGTCGATTCGTCGCCCACAGGCCTTCCCCGAGCCGTCTGAGCTCTTCTCTGCACTCCCTGTGAGCATGCGGTGGTTTTCCCTAAGTTTTCCCCGTCGATCCCCTCCTCTAGCCCTAGTTTCACCGGAGCCCGACGAGCAACGCCGCTGCCGCTCGTCGCCGGTAGCCCTCCGATGTCCAGCTCGTCCTCCCGAGAGCACCAGCAGCTCCAGGACGACGCCTAGATGCCGTAGCAGCTAAGAACTAAGCGTGGATCCCTCTGATTCAAAGCCCCGACGACGCCCGAGCTTCGGCCGCCGCTCCGGCTCGTCGCCGACGCCTCTTCCGGCGACCCTAGCCTCCCCAGATGGTCCTGCCAGATCGGCCACTTCGCGAGCTTGCTGTAGCTGCCAATCGCGTGCGTTTTCGTGCTGTGTAGCGCCATCTAGGTCGCCTCCAGCGAACCCTCCGCCGCGGGTTTGGTCGCCGGCGACCACCCTCCGGTGGCCGTCGACGTGGCCGACCATTAGGGCCTAATCGCCCCCCCTGAGTCGCTGCCAGAGGGCCCCACGCCTGGTCAAACCCCAATTAGGGGCTGGTCAGCGCGGGATTAGTCCCAGAGAGGCTGACCAGTGGGGCCCCCCTGTCAGGTTTGACCTGCACAGGTCGGCTGACCTGCTGACGTCAGCCTGATGCAATAAATGGAATTTCCAGTATAAAAATAATTCAGGAAATTGCTAAAAATTGCAAAAATCATAGAAATTAATCTGTAACTCGAATGAAAATAATTTATATATGAAAAAGTATCAGAAAAATTCAAGGATTCTGATTATGCTATTTTCAACTATGTTTGAAAAAGTTACAGAACCCTAAATTGTGAAATAAGGAATAATTCAATTCTTTTAATCACTTTATAAATGAAATTTGCAAAAATATCCAAATTTCATTATAAATGCAATGATCACACATGCCCTAGATATAAATCAGTACCATAACATGACATTTCATGCATGTTAACATTAAGTTGATCTGAGCATCAGGTCGAATCAATTAAACCGGTATCCGAGAATACACGTTTGAATTGCTATTCGAGTGTGGTTCAAATCAACTCTAAACCTAAAACATCTTGATTATAATAACTTATCACCTGCATTCTCATGCCATGCTCATGCATCATTTTGATTGCATATGATTGTTATTGAATGTTGCCATTCATTTCGGTAGGCTCCGCACCCCCGGATTCCACCGAATATCCGTCCGACGGATATCGTTCCTCCTCTGAGCAACAAGGCAAGCAACCCTTTTGATCATCCCGATAACACCTATGTTCTTGCTCCTGCACCTATTTATTGCATTAGGATCAAATGCTTCAATTGCTTTTGCCACGATAGTTGGACCCACTTCCTTTGCATGACTTAACCTTGTCACAGTAAATAGCCGAACCTTGCAACCTAGCATACCTGGTAGTTGCTTGAGCTATGATGTGCCTTATCCTACTATGCATGCTATGCTTAGAGTTATGTATGGTCTGTCATCTGGGAGATGAACAGAAATGTGGAATGTGTTCGGTGAGCAAAGGTCGAGTGTTGAACTTGATTTGGTAAAGGTACCGGCGAAAGGCTGTGTAGGAGTACATGGCGGGTTGTTTCATTGGAACCGTCCTTAGGAACTGAGTTCCGTGTATGTAATCCAAGACTAGATACTACCACATGCTGGGCCCTGAAATATGACCCCGCTCGGCCTATTAATCGCTTAGTACTCGGTCCAGGAGTTGCAAGTAGTTTCTGGTGTTTATAGTAATGCTGGAGGCCGTGCATGGTGCTGACCTGAGAGGTGGACCGTGATGCGGTAGGCAGTGGTACGGTGTACCAAGTGGCACCCGGATGGTGGGCTTGGGAACCCTGCGCACATCGTTTGAGGCCGTGGCGGAAACCTCGGCCGGACTTCCGTACGGGTTACTCTCAGATAGGCGATAAACCTGGACTAGGTACTAGTGTGGTTGACGGTCGTGGCCGACTCCCTCGCTGGGCTTCCGCTTGAAGGTTGCCGAGGTGCATGACGTGCACATGGCGATAAGTGGCGGGAGCGTGTGTGACGAAGTACACCCCTGCAGGGTTATGATCTATTCGAATAGCCGCGTCCGCGGATATGGACTACTTGGAGACATATGTTGTTCATAGATAACTTCAATGGCTACTCATAAAATTGTCAAGATAAGCGTGAGTGTCGTGGACGGCATTTCCGTATGGAGATGGAATGATTCCACGATAGTGTATTGTTGTGGTGTTAGTGGACTCGTGTGCGAGAAATCAAGTTGTCAAAACTAATTTCAAAAAGCAAGTTGTCTAGCCACGAGTCAAAAAGCTGGCTTTCCGCATGAAAGCCCACAATACCTTCTTGATACCTTGCATGAGTAGTTAGTCATCCTAAAGTCTTGCTGAGTACCTTCGTACTCATGGTTGCTTAATAAATGTTGCAGAGGTTGCTAATGACCCTAATGGTGGGTTCTTCGTAGACATCGACGACGACGAGTAGCGGGTGTCCCAGCTACGATCTGGCCCTACGTCGGCTCTGTAGTATAGTCAGGCCATGTGCCTTCTAGTTGCTCTGTCTGTACCCAGACAGTTGATAACTCTTCCGCTGGCTTGTATTGTATGACTGCTATTATGGGTCGTGAGACCCTTAATGTGTAATAATATGTGTGTGGCTCTTCCGAGCCTCTTAAATAAAGCTTGTATGTTTATGGTTATGTTGTGATGCCATCGATGTATCTATACATATCGGTATGCCATGCGTACGTGTGTCTTACTTGATATGTATGGGGTTCGAATACCTAGTCGTGAACTTTAGTAGCACTCCTTACAAGGAAATGCCCCTTTGTGATCCAACGAGCCTTGGTAGTTCGCTACTGCTCCGGACACATTGGTTGACCGACATGTGTCCTTCTTAGCTGCTGTGTCTGTCCCCTTTGGGGAAATGTCACGCGACGTAATGGAGTCCTTGTAGCTTGCTACGACTCGTCTACGTTCGTTGATGACCGACACCTGCTTTGTTGGGTCATGTATGCCTGTCCTTGTGCGGAACTGCCACTTTGGTTTATGACTAGACATGTCGATCCGGGTTCTTTGACATTGGAATGCTAGCGACACTATCGCATACGTGAGTCAAAAGACGCAAACGGTCCCGGCTAAGGTAAGGCTGCAGCCGTGGAGTTAACCGTGCATGAGACCACAAAGGGATGCGATGTGTTACAGGCTGGATTCCTATGGCTTAGGATCGGGGTCCCGACAGCGTTGGTATCAGAGCTTGACTGACTGTAGGATTACTAAGCCAAACTGGTCGAAGTTGAGTCTAGAATTGCTTTAGTTATATATAAGGGAATTGTTTGTGGAAGGGAACGTAACACTCTTGTTCTCTTCTCAAGATATTCTATTCTGGTCATCCTCGTCTTTTCTGCGGGAATTAAGGACTAGGTTACTCATCTTCTCCTAGGCTTGGATTTTTGATCGGTAGATTATAGGACTGCGGGTCGAGAGATATTGGGTTTCTTTTATTCCTGGGAAGCAGGAACTAAGTTTGATGATCAGAGAGTTGAACTTGATAGTTGAGTGGTGACGCTATTTCATTTTGGGTTGTCTCAAAATTTGTTTTGAGCATTTACAGCTGTTATGCTGCCCAATTTTTCATTCAGAGCTCTAATGCTTTTTGCATTACTCTCTATTTACAGATGCCTGGCCGTCCTTCTCGTCAGGTGGTACATTTGACCAGGTGCATTGATGTACCGGGTCATACGGCCATGCTGGTTAGGGTGATGTCGGTGTGCGGTTACCGCTGGTACCCCGAGTACACTGTAGAGGAACAGTACCGAGACTTCAACCAGAGCCAGTACATCTGCACTGTTAGGGTATTTCCAGATTACCCTGGAGCGGAGAAGCCAATCCATTGGTCCTATGGGTTGGGAGTCACTGTTGACATGGCAGTACAAGATGCTGCCTATTCAATGGTGACTATCATGAGAGCGAGACATGCACTGCTGCAGAATTCAGAGTTCTGCTATGTCCCGGCCTCTCAGTCTGGCAAAGAGGGATACCTCAGTGGAGTCTATTTTGATTCCTCTATGGAGGACCCACTTCTGCAGTCCACTGTTGAGATGCTAGAGAACAGAGACAGGGATGCTCGTGCTCTCCGCATGGAGCTTTACGCTACCCGTGCCCGTCTGTGGACAGCTTTGACGCAGCTGGCACCGGTAGTCCAGACAGGGTATGGAGAGATGGAGATGCTGAACCCTGTTAGGACCTATCTTCCGGCTCATGTTGACTGGCCAGCTATAGGAGGAGTCACACCTCTTCGGGGACCCCTCTTACCACCAGTCAGGGGACCAAGGCCACATCCGTGTCCTTATGGATCCCAGGGATCTCAGGCTGGAGTGTTTCCTGATCCGCAGGTTGAGCTTCCAGGTCATGGAGGTAATCTCTATGAGATGTTCTATGCGGATGCCTGAGCTGTGAGCAGAAGGATAGTATGGTAGTAGCCGTACATTCACAGTCCTGCGTGACTTGTGTAGTATGGTAGTAATGTGAAACGAATTCCGGAGGCCTAGATAAATAATGTATAGGAAGCTTGTACGCCTCTGATGAGTAGTTCCACCATTTCAGTAGTTTGCTCTTCGAGTAAGTTTGTACTGAACTATGTAAGGGTGTGTATGAACCATGGTGTATATATAGCAGTTGCTTGTTACCATGTTGTTCGGATATTCATTTCCGCATTCCGTGTGTTCAGTACATTCTTAATCCATAGATAGTTTTGATATGATTTTGTTCTAAGCTATGAGTTTGTTTGTCAGGATGGTGTTCACCAGGTTGAACCGTGCCCCTGCTCATGAGCAAGGTGAGGGTAGTCAAGCGTCGCAGGAAGACCTGCCTCACCCACCTTCTCTGGTAGAAGTGATGCTTGAGGCAGAAAGAAACAAAAGGGAGACCAACCGACTGCTAGAGCGTATTGAGCAGAATACGGCTCGACAGCCTAGGAATGCTGCAGTGTCCCTCAACGACTTTGTGAAGCTGAACCCTCCAAAGTTTCATCATTCCGTCGATCCCCTCGACGCTGATGACTGGCTGTGCATCATTTCACGCAAGATTCGCTCTGCGAATGTGTCTGAGGCCGACAAGGTGACCTTTGCGGCGTATTTCCTGGAGGGACCTGCCAATCTATGGTGGGAGAATTTTGAAGCTATGCGTCCCGCTGAACCAGTGGCCACATGGGCAGACTTCAGTACAGCTTTTCGTCTGCACCATATTCCAGAGGGCCTGATGGACAGAAAGAGAGAGGAGTTCTGTGCCTTCACTCAGGGCAAGTTGTCTGTGGATGCCTATAGCCGCGAGTTCGGTAACCTCGCCCGCTATGCAACAGAGGAGGTGTCTACTGACGCCAAGAAGCAAGCAAGATTCCGTAAGGGTCTGAGCCCTGAGCTCCGTCGAGACCTGCGCCTCCATGAGTGTGCAAGCTTTCAAGCCCTGGTCAACAAAGCGATCAGTGCGGAGACTGGTCATACTGACTTCGAAGCCACAAGGAAGCACTCCCGTGACTTTGGCTCGTCTTCTGGTTCCGTGTTTCCAAAACGCAGGCTGTGGGTTCCAAACAGTTCTCTGCCGCCAAGATACACTCCGAGGCCATCCTACGTGGCGCCTCAGACGAATGAGGCCAACCCTCCAGCAAAAGCTTATGGTGGTCCAGCTAGCAATGCTGCACCACGTGCCAACCAGGTGATATGCTACAAGTGTGGAGAACCAGGGCATTATTCCCGTGAGTGTCCTCAGAATGTGGGTGCCAAGCAACCCGGAAAGTCTGTCGGGCAGGCCAAGTCGGGCAAAGCGTTTTATGTGAAGCCAACTCCTGCACGTGGCCGTGTGAACTATGTGTCAGCAGAAGAAGCTGCAGAGGATCCCGACGTCATGCTGGGTACGCTTCTTGTTAATCATCACCCAGCGTCCGTTCTCTTTGACACTGGGTCTTCTCATTCCTTCATTTCAGAAAGTTATGCATAGTTGCATAACATGTCATTTTGTGATATGCCAATCCCATTGGTTGTCCAAACCCCTGGTAGTAAATGGCAAACCTCTAGGATAACCTATGACAATGAAATTCTAGTAGACAGGCTAGTTTTTCTAGCCTCATTGATAGCGTTGAAATCTTCGGATATTAATATCATCTTGGGCATGGACTGGATGTCAGCTCACTATGCCAAGATTGATACTCGCTCTAGAAATGTCCAGCTTACCCATCCCTCGGGTGAGATAGTAAATGTCTCTACTCGAGTTGCCAAATGCCAACTCTATTCTCTAAATGCCAACCGTCTTCCGGAACTTGAAGACATTCCGGTAGTCCGTGACTTCCCGGATGTTTTTCCAGAGGAACTGCCAGGAATTCCACCTATCAGAGATGTAGAGTTTGTGATAGATCTTGTTCCAGGAACTGTCCCAATAGCCAGAAGACCTTATAAGATGGCACCCCTGGAGCTAGCCGAACTTAAAAAGCAATTAGATGAGGCCTTGAACAAGGGTTTCATTCGTCCTAGCTCTTCTCCTTGGGCTTGTCCCGTCCTCTTCGTCAAGAAGAAAGACGGAACAGATCGGATGGTTGTAGATTACCGACGAGTTAACCTGGTCACCATAAAGAACAAGTATCCGCTCCCCAGGATCAATGATCTGTACGACCAGCTCGCTGGATCCTCAGTCTTCTCCAAAATGGATTTGAGGTTGGGATACCATCAAATCAAGATTAAGAACGGGGACATTCCAAAAACGGCCTTTGTTACTCGTTATGGCCAATATGAGTACACCGTTATGTCCTTCGGTTTAACCAATGCCCCAGCCACCTTCTCTCGGCTGATGAATTCAATCTTTATGGAGTATTTGGATAAATTCGTCGTAGTATACCTCGATGATATTCTCATCTACTCCAAGAATGAACAAGAACATGCCGAGCATCTAAGGCTGGTATTGATGAAACTTCGAGAGCATCGCCTTTATGCCAAATTTTCAAAATGTGAATTCTGGTTACCAGAAGTGACCTATCTAGGCCACGTAATCTCTGGTAAGGGTATTGCTGTCAATCCCGAGAGAGTTCAAGCTGTCCTTGATTGGACTCAACCTGAATCGGTTAAGCAAGTTAGGAGTTTTCTTGGTCTAGCGAGCTATTGTCGCCGCTTCGTCGAGAATTTCTCCAAGGTTGCAAAGCCTCTGACTGAACTCCTCAAGAAGGATAAAAAGTTCGAGTGGACACCACAGTGTGAGCATAGTTTTCAGGAACTGAAAGGACGCCTGACCTCCGCACCTGTTTTGCTACCACCAGATTTTTCTAAGGACTTTGTTATCTATTGCGACGCCTCGCGACAAGGATTAGGTTGCATTCTCATGCAAGATCGTCATGTGATCGCATACGCATCTCGCCAGTTGCGTCCACATGAGGATAATTATCTCACACATGACCTTGAGCTCGCAGCTGTGGTCCATGCACTAAAAACCTGGCGACATTACCTTCTGGGTAATCGTTGCGAAATTTTCACTGATCACCAAAGTCTGAAATATATCTTCACCCAGCCGGATTTGAATCTCAGGCAAAGACGGTGGGTTGAGTTGATCTCGGATTACGACTTAGGGATAACTTACACTCCGGGGAAGGCCAATGTTATGGCCGATGCACTAAGTCGTAAATCTTATTGTAACAATCTGATGCTACAACAAGGTCAACCACTTCTCCATGAGGACTTTCGGAAGTTGAATCTTCATATTGTTCCTCAAGGATTTCTTTCTACCCTGGTGGCGAAGCCTACTCTTAAGGATCAAATTATAGCTGGCCAAAAGCGTGACAAGGGTATATCACGGATCAAGGGGAATATTTTTAGCGGAAACGCTAAAGAATTTTCCATGAATGATCAAGGTGTGGTATTCTTCCAGAATCGTTTAGTGGTTCCTAAGAACCCACATCTAAGGCAGTTAATCCTTAAGGAGGCTCATGATTCCCCTCTCACCATCCATCCTGGTAGTACTAAGATGTATCAGGACCTACGCCAGAGGTTCTGGTGGACTAGGATGAAGAGAGAAATTGCTGAGTTCGTTGCTAACTGCGATGTTTGTCGTCGAGTTAAGGCAGAACATCAAAGGCCTGCTGGCACCCTTCAACCTTTAGCTATTCCTGAATGGAAATGGGATAAAGTTAGCATGGATTTCATTACCGGATTTCCCAAGACCAAGAAAGGAAATAATGCTATCTTTGTGGTCATTGACCGTCTTTCCAAAGTGGCTCATTTTCTTCCTGTTCATGAGAGTATAACAGCTAGCCAGCTAGCAGAGTTATATATCTCTCAAATAGTGTCTCTTCATGGTGTTCCCCTGGAAATTAACTCGGACCGTGGAAGTATCTTTACTTCTCGTTTCTGGGAAAGTTTTCAGAATGCCATGGGGACTCACCTATCTTTTAGCACTGCTTTCCATCCCCAGTCAAGTGGTCAAGTAGAAAGAGTGAATCAAATCCTAGAAGATATGCTCCGAGCTTGTGTTATTTCGTTCGGTATGAATTGGGAGAAGTGCCTTCCATTCGCCGAATTCGCTTATAACAATAGTTATCAATCAAGCTTGGGCAAAGCCCCTTTTGAAGTTCTCTATGGACGAAGATGTCGAACACCTCTTAATTGGTCAGAAACCGGAGAGAGGCAACTCTTTGGCCCGGACATGATCCAGGATGCAAAAGAGCAGGTTCGCATTATTCGTGAAAAGTTGAAAACAGCCCAGTCTCGTCAAAAGAGCCAATATGATCGTCATCATAAGGCTGTGATCTTTGAAGTTGACGAGAAGGCTTACCTTCGGGTTACACCTTTGAAGGGTACCCATCGTTTCGGTATCAAGGGCAAGTTGGCTCCTCGTTACATTGGACCTTTCCGCATTCTTGCCAAACGAGGAGAAGTTGCCTACCAGTTGGAACTTCCTCCGCATCTTTCCAAGGTTCATGATGTTTTCCACGTCTCGCAACTCAGGCGTTGCTTTTCGGATCCTATCCGTGAAGTGGACCACGAAACGCTTGATCTCCAAGATAACCTTTCTTACCGAGAATACCCCGTGCGTATTCTTGATCAAGCTGAGTGTACCACTCGACGTCGAAACCTCAAGTTTCTTAAAGTTCAATGGTCAAATCATTCTGAAAAGGAGGCAACTTGGGAAAGAGAGGATCGTCTCCGACTCGAATATCCTGCGTTATTCCCGACGACTTCTAAATCTCGGGACGAGATTCTTTTGAGTGGGGGTGAGTTGTCACATCCCTAACCCTTAAGCAAGATAGCATTGTGCTCATGTCTTCTTTGCATTTGCATCTAAGAAGTTTCAACAAAAACAACAAAGTGGCAAAGGAGAAACTCAAAACCCTAGCCACCATTTCAATTAAAGGAATTTTCAACTAGTTCAAAATCAATGAACCCAAAATGGCCTCAAGAAATGTTCAAACTTTCTGATAAATCATGAAAGTAAATGAGCATTGGAGAAAACTATTTTCTTGACACTTTAAGCATTTTAAATAAATGCAAAAGCCACTGGTTTCAAATTTAAAAATTTGAAATCAGAAACTATAATTTTCCAAAAATGTTGAATGTCTTGGAAATGAGTGGGGATATTATAACAAATATTTCAGGAGGTGAAAATTAGTTTTACCTTTTGTTTTGGAGCTGAAATAATTAGCAAAGCAATAAATAGCAAAACAGAAAAACCAAAAAAAGAGAAAATGGGAAAAGCTTACCTGACGCCCAAGCCAGGCCCAGCCCATCTCGCCGCTCGTCCCCTTCCCCGCGCCAGTAGGCAGCAGGAGGTGGCCGCCGCCTCCTCCGGCGCGGCCACGCACCTGCGTGCCTGCCTGGCCGCCGGTTCGCGCTGGCCACAACGGGGATAAGCTCCCCAGAGCCTCCCCTATCCATTCCCCACCTCGGTTCTCCTCCTCCGCCCGGATCCCCTCCTTCTCCCTGCTGCCGCCATTAGAGCCGAGCTCGAGCTCGATCTGGCCATGCCCCTGGCCATAGGAACCCCTCCGCGAGCACGCCATTAGACCCGCCTCGTCGCCCTGGTCATTCCTGCAGAAGCCGAAGCTTCCTCGCGCCCTGCAACGCCCGCAACGCCGTCGTCTTCGTACTCCGGCCGCCGGACCTCTCCCGTCGATTCGTCGCCCCCACGCCTTCCTCGAGCCGTCTGAGCTCTTCTCTGCACTCCCTGTGAGCATGCGGTGGTTTTCCCTAAGTTTTCCCCGTCGATCCCCTCCTCTAGCCCTAGTTTCACCGGAGCCCGACGAGCACCGCCGCTGCCGCTCGTCGCCGGTAGCCCTCCGATGTCCAGCTCGTCCTCCCGAGAGCACCAGCAGCTCCAGGACGACGCCTAGATGCCGTAGCAGCTAAGAACTAAGCGTGGATCCCTCTGATTCAAAGCCCCGACGACGCCCGAGCTTCGTCCGCCGCTCCGGCTCGTCGCCGACGCCTCTTCCGGCGACCCTAGCCTCCCCAGATGGTCCTGCCAGATCGGCCACTTCGCGAGCTTGCTGTAGCTGCCAATCGCGTGCGTTTTCGTGCTGTGTAGCGCCATCTAGGTCGCCTCCAGCGAACCCTCCGCCGCGGGTTTGGCCGCCGGCGACCACCCTCCGCTGGTCGTCGACGTGGCCGACCATTAGGGCCTAATCGCCCCCCCCCCCCCGAGTCGCTGCCAGAGGGCCCCACGCCTGGTCAAACCCGAATTAGGGGCTGGTCAGCGCGGGATTAGTCCCAGAGAGGCTCACCAGTGGGGCCCCCCTATCAGGTTTGACCTGCACAGGTCGGCTGACCTGCTGACGTCAGCCTGATGCAATAAATGGAATTTCCAGTATAAAAATAATTCAGGAAATTGCTAAAAATTGCAAAAATCATAGAAATTAATTTGTAACTCGAATGAAAATAATTTATATATGAAAAAGTATCAGAAAAAGTCAAGGATTCTGATTATGCTATTTTCAACTATGTTTGAAAAAGTTACAGAACCCTAAATTGTGAAATAAGGAATAATTCAATTCTTTTAATCACTTTATAAATGAAATTTGCAAAAATATCCAAATTTCATTATAAATGCAATGATCACACACTGCCCTAGATATAAATCAGTACCATAACATGACATTTCATGCATGTTAACATTAAGTTGATCTGAGCATCAGGTCGAATCAATTAAACCGGTATCCGAGAATACACGTTTGAATTGCTATTCGAGTGTGGTTCAAATCAACTCTAAACCTAAAACATCTTGATTATAATAATTTATCACCTGCATTCTCATGCCATGCTCATGCATCATTTTGATTGCATATGATTGTTATTGAATGTTGCCATTCATTTCGGTAGGCTCCGCACCCCCGGATTCCACCGAATATCCGTCCGACGGATATCGTTCCTCCTCTGAGCAACAAGGCAAGCAACCCTTTTGATCATCCCGATAACACCTATGTTCTTGCTCCTGCACCTATTTATTGCATTAGGATCAAATGCTTCAATTGCTTTTGCCACGATAGTTGGACCCACTTCCTTTGCATGACTTAACCTTGTCACAGTAAATAGCCGAACCTTGCAACCTAGCATACCTGGTAGTTGCTTGAGCTATGATGTGCCTTATCCTACTATGCATGCTATGCTTAGAGTTGTGTATGGTCTGTCATCTGGGAGATGAACAGAAATGTGGAATGTGTTCGGTGAGCAAAGGTTGAGTGTTGAACTTGATTTGGTAAAGGTACCGGCGAAAGGCTGTGTAGGAGTACATGGCGGGTTGTTTCATTGGAACCGTCCTTAGGAACTGAGTTCCGTGTATGTAATCCAAGACTAGATACTACCACATGCTGGGCCCTGAAATATGACCCCGCTCGGCCTATTAATCGCTTAGTACTCGGTCCAGGAGTTGCAAGTAGTTTCTGGTGTTTATAGTAATGCTGGAGGCCGTGCATGGTGCTGACCTGAGAGGTGGACCGTGATGCGGTAGGCAGTGGCACGGTGTACCAAGTGGCACCCGGATGGTGGGCTTGGGAACCCTGCGCACATCGTTTGAGGCCGTGGCGGAAACCTCGGCCGGACTTCCGTACGGGTTACTCTCAGATAGGCGATAAACCTAGACTAGGTACTAGTGTGGTTAACGGTCGTGGCCGACTCCCTCGCTGGGCTTCCGCTTGAAGGTTGCCGAGGTGCATGACGTGCACATGGCGATAAGTGGCGGGAGCGTGTGTGACGAAGTACACCCCTGCAGGGTTATGATCTATTCGAATAGCCGCGTCCGCGGATATGGACTACTTGGAGACATATGTTGTTCATAGATAACTTCAATGGCTACTCATAAAATTGTCAAGATAAGCGTGAGTGTCGTGGACGGCATTTCCGTATGGAGACGGAATGATTCCACGATAGTGTATTGTTGTGGTGTTAGTGGACTCGTGTGCGAGAAATCAAGTTGTCAAAACTAATTTCAAAAAGCAAGTTGTCTAGCCACGAGTATAATGCTGGCTTTCCGCATGAAACCCCACAATACCTTCTTGATACCTTGCATGAGTAGTTAGTCATCCTAAAGTCTTGCTGAGTACCTTCGTACTCATGTTTTCTTAATAAATGTTGCAGAGATTGCTAATGACCCTAATGGTGGGTTCTTCGTAGACATCGACGACGACGAGTAGCTGGTGTCCCAGCTACGATCTGGCCCTACGTCGGCTCTGTAGTATAGTCAGGACATGTGCCTTCTAGTTGCTCTGTCTGTACCCAGACAGTTGATAACTCTTCCGCTGGCTTGTATTGTATGACTGCTATTATGGGTCGTGAGACCCTTAATGTGTAATAATATGTGTGTGGCTCTTCCGAGCCTCTTAAATAAAGCTTGTATGTTTATGGTTATGTTGTGATGCCATCGATGTATCTATACATATCGGTATGCCATGCGTACGTGTGTCTTACTTGATATGTATGGGGTTCGAATACCTAGTCGTGAACTTTAGTAGCACTCTATACAAGGAAATGCCCCTTTGTGATCCAACGAGCCTTGGTAGTTCGCTTCTGCTCCGGACACATTGGTTGACCGGCATGTGTCCTTCTTAGCTGCTGTGTCTGTCCCCTTTGGGGAGATGTCACGCGACGTAATGGAGTCCTTGTAGCTTGCTACGACTCGTCTACGTTCGTTGATGACCGACACCTGCTTTGTTGGGTCATGTATGCCTGTCCTTGTGCGGAACTGCCACTTTGGTTTATGACTAGACATGTCGATCCGGGTTCTTTGACATTGGAATGCTAGCGACACTATCGCATACATGAGTCAAAATACGCAAACGGTCCCGGCTAAGGTAAGGCTGCAGCCGTGGAGTTAACCGTGCGTGAGACCACAAAGGGATGCGATGTGTTACAGGCTGGATTCCTATGGCTTAGGATCGGGGTCCCGACACCTATATAGTTAGAACAGAAAGATATATATATATAAATAATAATTATAATAATAGAATGTCAGAAAGTTAAAAAAGAAAAAGAAGAAAAAGAAAGAAAAAAGAGAAGCAACCGACCCCCCCGGCCCAACTGGGCCTAGTGGCCCAGCCGGCCAGGCCAGAAGCCACCACCGCGCCAAACCCTAGTCGAGCCCCCCTGGATCCCCAAGTCCCCCGCTACCCTTCGTTGTACGACGCTATAGAGATACTATCGGGTACCGAGGGTGACACCTCGCTAAGTACTCCTGATGACATCTCTTTAGTATAGCTAGTCGGTCGTGGTTATCGAGGGTGATTCCTCTTTCACCATTCCCGATGACGCCTCTGTCATGCAACCCCTCAAGTGTGGGACCCCTGAGGGTGATTCCTCTAAGCCCACCTTGATGGGTACATCGTTCGGAATCCAACGAGGGTGATACCTCGGATTCCCCCGATGTTACAACCACACAGTTACTCGACCATGTTACTGGGATCTTTGGTGATTAGTTGTAAGACGGGTGGATTCCCGTGAGACTATGTTGTTGGCCTAATTAAAATGTTAATGGATTTGGGTATTTGATCTGGGTTGGTCGGAGACCTTTTCGCACTAACCTGCTACGCGGGAAGAATTATGGGTACTCGGCGTCGCGGTATCAGCCGAAGCTTTTTAGATGTCAGCAATCGTAGTGGCGCGCGCCCGAGTGGTCCCGAGATGCATTGCGCTTGTGATTAAGGGATGCTAGGATTGACGACGGACCCCCTCGCATCGTGCAGGAGCACGGAGGGGAACTGGGCCCATGAACCCTTTGCGCTTAGGATTTAGACCGGCGGGCTGACCTCTCTGATTAGTCTTAGGTGGGGCTGCGACGTGTCGATATTCCGAGGCCAGGCAGGACCCAGAAAAGTATGTCCGGCCGGAGTGTTATCGAGCATGACGGGACATGTGGTGCACCCCTGCAGGGATGAAAAATTAACTACTCGAATAGCCGTGTCCACGGTTACAGGGCAACTTGGAGTTGTGCCCTGATCTTATACAACTACAATTGTTACTTAACTGGAATTAGTTTGCCTCGGGATTGCTTCCTTGTAGGGAGTCGAGGGAGGATCTTTAGGCGTGACCTCACTTTAATATTTCTACAACAATATGAGTATTAATATTTAACCCCCTGTTCTACTCTCGTCTATTGCTGCAAGACCCTGAAGATGCTAGTCTTCGATAGGACTAGGCCTTCTCTCTATTCTCACAATGCTGCAGTCAGTCCACATATAACAACCCCCCTTTGATACTGGTGCATATTTAGCATAGTTCTGATGTAAGTCTTGCGAGTACTTTGGATGAGTACTCACCGCTGCTTTGCTCCCCCTTTGTCCCCTTGATCCGTTGCTGCGACCAGATGATGGAGCCCGGGAGTGGAGTTTCCTGCCAATGCCTGCCGCCCCGATGGTGTCATCTTCGTGGAGGCCGCTGAAGCTCAGGAGTAGTTAGGAGGTTTCCAGGAAGGAGGCCTCGCCTCGTTCGATCTTTGTATCTTTTGTGCTAGCCTTCTCTAAGGCACCCCATGTTTTATGTCTATACTCACATATTGTTACTTCCGCTGACTCGTGTGTTTATCGAGCTTCCGTATTCTAGCCCTCGAGGCCCCTGGCTTGTAATATGAAGCTGATGTTATTTTATTTGTGTCTAGAGTTGTGTTGTGATATCTTCCCGTGAGTCCTTGGGTTTGATCGTACGCATTTGCGTGTATGGTTAGCGTACGACTAAACCGAGGGCGTCACATGTTACTAAGGAGTTAGTCACAAGATCTTGTATTACAGAACGAGTAAATAGACTTGCCGGTAACGAGATTGAACTAGGTATGGAGATACCGACGATCGAATCTCGAGAAAGTAACATACCGAAGGACAAAGGGAACATCACACGGGATTAACTGAATCCTTGACATAGAGGTTCAACCGACAGAGATCTTCGTAGAATATGTAGGAACAAATATGGACATCCAGGTCCCGCTATTGGTTATTGACCGGGGATTGTCTCAGGTCGTGTATGCATAGTTCTCGAACCCGCAGGGTCTGCACACTTAAGGTTCGGTGACATTTTCGGTATAGTTGAGTAATAGGTGTTGGTAACCGAAGATTGTTCGGAGTGCCAGATGAGATCCTGGATGTCACGAGGAGCTCCGGAATGGTCTGGAGGTAAAGATTGATATATAGGAAAGTGGGTTTTGAACTCCGGAAAAGTTTCGGGCAATTCCGAGAGTGTACCGGGAGTGACGAATGGGTTCCAGGGGTCCACCAGGTGGGCCCACCCACCCTGAAGGGTCTCATGTGTTGTGGGAGGACGTGGACTAGCCTCTAGTGGGCTGGCCGAAGCCCACACTAAAACCCAAGGCGTATTGGAGGTGGGAAGGAAAGAAACCAAAAGGTGGAAAGGGTTTCCAAGTGGAGAGGAGGAATCCTACTCCTAGTAGGATTGGAGTAGGACTCCTCCACCTCCAATTTCGGCCAAACCTTGAGGGTTTGAGGCTGCCTCCTCCCCTCCCTTCCTCCTATATATACTAGCGGTTTTAGAGGTGAGGGCCATAATTTCCACGTGCTCCCTCTACTTCTCTCTAGATCTGTTTCTCCTCTAGTCTAGTTCGGTGGTGCTTAGGCGAAGCCATGCTGGATTAGTTCACCACCACCACCACCATGCCGCCGTGCTGGAGAACTCATCTACCTCTCCACCCCTCTTGCTGGATCAAGAAGGCGGGGATCGTCATCGAGCTATACGTGTGCTGAACGCGGAGGTGCCGTCCGTTCGGCACTAGATCGGGATGGATCGTGATGGATCCTGGGACAGATCGTGATGAGATCGCGGGAGGGCTGCGATTGGGATCGCGAATTTGTTCCACTACATCAACCACGTTATATACGCTTCCGCTTAGCGATCTACAAGGGTATGTAGATTCACTCTCCCCTCTCGTAGATGATCATCACCATGGATATGTATTGCGTGTGCGTAGGAAATTTTTTGTTTCCCATGCAATGTTCCCCAACAGTGGTATCACGAGCTAGGTTCATGCGTATATGATATCTCGAGTAGAGCACAAAAGAGTTTGTGGGCGTTGATGTTCAATTTGCTGCCCTGCTTAGTCCTTTCTTGATTCGGCGGTATTATTGGATGGAAGCGGCCCGGACCAACTTTACTCGTACGCTTACGATAGATCGGTTTCATCGACTGACATGCAACTTTTTTGCATAAAGATGACTGACGGGTGTCTGTTTCTTCAACTTTAGTTGAATCGGATCTGACCGAGGCGGTCCTTGGAGAAGGTTAAATAGCAAATTGCATATCATCGTTGTGGCTTTGCGTAAGTAAGATGCGATCATCGTAGATACCCATAGCTGCCACGTAAAACATGCAACGACAAATTAGAGGACGTCTAACTTGTTTTTGCAGGGTATGCATGTGATGTGAGATGGCCAAAGACATGATATGATATATTGGATGTATGAGCTGATCATGTTGTAATAGTTAAATATCGACTTGCACGTCGATGCTACGACAACCGACAGGAGCCATAGGGTTGTATTTAAACTAACGTTTGTGCTTGCAGATGCTTTTACTATATCGCTAGGTTGTAGCTTTAGAAGTAATAGCATAGACAACACGACAACGTAGATGGCGGCATGATGAAGGAGATCATGGTGCGGCACCGGTGACGATGGAGATCATGTCGGTGCTTTGGTGATGGAGATTAAGAAGCACAAGTTCATGGCCATATCATGTCAGCTATGATTTGCATGTGATGTTAATCCTTTTATGCATCTTATTTTGCTTAGAATGAAGATAGCATTATAAGGTGATCCCTCACTAAAATTTCAATATAAAATTGTGTTCTCCCCGACTGTGCACCGTTACGACAGTTCATCGTTTCAAGACACCACGTGATGATCGGGTGTGATAGACTCAACGTTCACATACACCGGGTGCAAAATAGTTGCACACGCGGAACACTCGGGTTAAACTTGACGAGCCTAGCATATACAGACATGGTCTCAGAACACAAGAGATCAAAAGATCGAGCATGAATCATATATTTGATATGATCAATATGGAGATATTCACCATTGAAACTAATCTCAACTCACGTGATGATCGGACTTGAGTTAGTGGATTTGTATCATGCACCACTCGTATGACTAGAGGGATGTCTATTTGAGTGGGAGTTCTTAAGTAATATGATTAATTGAACACATTATCATGAACATAGTCAAAAGGTCTTTGCAAATTATGTTGTAGCTTGCGCTGTAGCTCTACTGTTTTAGATATGTTCCTAGAGAAAACTTAGTTGAAAGTTGATAGTAGCAATTATGCGGACTGGGTCCGTAAAGTGAGGATTGTCCTCATTGCTGCATAGAAGGCTTATGTCCTTAATGCACCGCTTGGTGTGCTGAACCTCGAGCGTCATCTGTTGATGTTGCGAACATCTCACATACACGCTTTTGATGACCACGTGATAGTTCAGTGTGTAATGCTTAATGGCTTAGAATTGACGCGCTCGAGACGTTTTGAACGTCATGGAACATATGAGATGTTCCAAGATATGAAATTGGGATTTCATGCTCGTGCCCTTCTTGAGAGGTATGAGACCTCCGACAAGATTATTCGTCTACAAAGTAAGGGAGAAAAGCTCAATCGTTGAGGATGTGCTCAGATTATCTGAGTGCTACAATCACTTGAATCGAATGGGAGTTAATCTTCTAGATGAGATAGTGATGGTTCTCCAAAGTCACTGCCACCAAGCTACTAGAGGTTCGTGATGAACTATAACATATCAGGGATATATATGATGATCCTTGAGCTATTCGTGATGTTTGACACCGTGAAAGTAGAAATAAAAAAGGAGCATCAATTGTTGATGGTTAATAAAACCACTAGTTTCAAGAAGGGCAAGGGAAAGAAGGGATACTTCATGAAACGGCAAACCAGTTGCTGCTCTAGTGAAGAAACCCAAGGTTGAACCCAAACCCGAGACTAAGTGCTTGTGTAATCAGAGGAACGGTCACTGAGGCGGAACTACCCTAGATACTTGATAGATGAGAAGGCTGGCAAAGTCGCCGAAAGTATATTGGATATACATGATATTGATGTGTACCTTACTAGTACTCCTAGTAGCACTGGGGTATAAGATACCGGTTCGGAATAAAGGCTACAGAATAAACAGAGACTAGCTAAAGGCGAGGTGACGATATCTGTTGGAAGTGTTTCCAAGGTTGATGTGATCACCATCGCATGCACCCTCTACTTTCGAGAATAGTGTTGAACCTAAATAAGTGTTATTTGGTGTTTGTGTTGAGCATGAACATGATTAGACCGTGTTTATTGCAATACAATTATTCACTTAAAGATAATAATGGTTATTCTATTTGCTTGAATAAATACCTTCAATGGTTTATTGAATCTCGATCATAGTGATATGTTGGAAATATGCCCTAGAGGCAATGATAAATAGTTATTATTATATTTCCTGTTTAAAGATAATCGTTTATTATCCATGCTATAATTGTATTGAATGAAAACATATATACATGTGTGGATACATAGACAAAACAATGTCCCTAGCAAGCCTCTAGTTGGCTAGCCAGTTGATCAATGACAGTCAAGGTTTTCTGACTATATGCAAGTGTTGTCACTTGATAACTGGATCACATCATTAGGAGAATCATGTGATGGACTAGACCCAAACTATGAACATAGCATATTGATCGTGTCGTTTTATTGCTATAGTTTTCTACGTGTCAAATATATGTTCCTATGACCATGAGATCATATAACTCATGCGCACCAGAGGAATACCTTGTGTGCATCAAATGTCGCAACGTAACTGGGTGACTATAAAGGTGCTCTACATGTATCTCCGAAGGTGTCCGTTGAGTTAGTATGGATCAAGACTGGGATTTGTCACTCCGTGTGACGGAGAGGCATCTCGGGGCCCACTCGGTAATACAACATCACACACAAGCCTTGCAAGCAATGTGACTAAGTGTAAGTCACGAGATCTTGTATTACGGAACCAGAAAAGAGACTTGCCGGTAACGAGATTGAAATAGGTATGCGGATACCGACGATCGAATCTCGGGCAAGTAACATACCGAAGGACAAAGGGAATGACATACGGGATTATATGAATCCTTATTACTGAGGTTCAACCGATAAGATCTTCGGAGAATATGTAGGATCTAATATGGGCATCTAGGTCCCACTATTGCATATTGACCGAGGAGTGCCTTGGGTCATGTCTACATAGTTCTCGAACCCGCAGGTCTGCACACTTAAGGTTCGATGACGTTTTAGTATAGTTGAGTTACGTGTGTGGTTACCGAATGTTGTTCGGAGTCCGGGATGAGATCACGGACGTCATGGGGGTTTCCGGAATGGTCCAGAAACGAAGATTAATATATAGGATGGTTTCATTTGGTCATCGGAAAGTTTCAGGCAATTCCGGTAGTGTATCGGGAGTGACGAATGGGTTTCGGGTGTTCACCAGGAGGGGCCCACCCACTCGGGAGTGAGCCCAAGGCCCTAGGGTGGCGCCACAAGTCCTTAGTGGGCTGGTGGAGTCAGACCAAGGAGACCATGGCGCCACATAAATAAAATACCAAAAGAAAAGAAAAGGAAAAAGGAAAGAGGGAGGTGGGAAGGAAGTGGTGGACTCCTCCTTCCCAAACCGAATTGGAGGAGGAGTCCTCCTCCTCCCTCGCGGCTGGCGCACCCTTGAGGCCTTGTGCCTCAAGTCTAGCCCCTCCCCCTCCCTCCTATATATATTGGTGGTTTAGGGCTTTTTGAGACGCAACTTTGCCACATGCAACTCTAGCCTATACCACACAGTTTCACCTCTAGATCGGATTTCTGCGGAGCTCGGGCAGAGCCCTGCTGGAGTAGATCATCACCACCACCGGAGCGCTGTCACGCTGCCGGAGAACTCATCTACTTCTCCGTCTTGCTTGCTGGATCAAGACGGCCGAGATCATCGTCGAGCTGTACGTGTGATGAACGCGGAGGTACGGTCATCAAAATGGTTGACTAGAGGGGGGGTGAATAGGCAACGACCACTTTTAATTAATCCTTAGCAAGTTAGGGTTAGCAACATAAAGGTTCTCTAAAATGACAACTCAGTGATGAACCTATATGATGCTACAAACTAAAATCACTAAGGCATGTAAGAGATAGTCTACAACAAAAACATACACAATGTAAAGATTAGAGATAACCACAAGTGGAACAAATGAAGACGAGGATGTGTTACCGAAGTTCCTTCTCTTTGACAGGAAGTGGAGGCAGAATGCTCCCCAATAAGATACTAGGGCCACCCAATTCTCCTCACGCCCTCACACAATGCAAGGTGCCGTGATTCCACTATAGGTGCTCTTGAAGGCAGCGACCGAACCTTTACAAACAAGGTTGGGGCAAACTGCACACAAAGCTTGGAGGCTCCCAACAAGACCACAGAGCTTCACCACAATGGAATGTGGCTCCGAGGTGATCTCAACCGTCTAGGGTGCTCAAACACCCAAGAGTAACAAGATCCGCAAGGGATTAGTGAGGGGAATCAATTTTCTCTTGGTGGAAGTGTAGATCTAGGCCTTCTCAACCAATCCCTAGGAAATCAACAAGTTTGATTGGCTAGGGAGAGAGATCGGACACTTTTGAGCTTAGGGAGCAACAATGGAGCTTGGGAGGGTCAAAGGTAGGGTTATTGAGCAAGAAGAACCCTTTATATAGCCGGGGGGGGGGGGAATCCAACCGTTTTCCCACTCACATCACGAGCCCAACGGTACTACTGCTGGCTGCAGCGGTACTACCGCTGGGCCCATGGTAGCGCAAAGATACTACCGGGCCAACCACCGCCAAGAAAGTCTTCGCAAAAATTCCGACGAAATACAGCCGCAAGGATGACGGTACTAAAGTCCTGGAGCGGTACTACCGCTGACAGGGGCGGTACTACCGCTGGTCCAGCGGTACTACCGCCAGCTCTAGCGGTACTACCGCTAGGAGACCTTTTTGCGAGAGGAGAAATACCAGAGGTGGGAAAAGCTCCAAAGTTGCATGGGAAAGGGGATGGAGATAAAGTGTGTGCGTGCAAGATTGATTCCACCCAAACCTTCCCAATAAGGATCCCCTGTTAATAGTACGGCATTCCTACGATTGAAAAACCACCAAAGAGAATCATAGAAGACACCGTGCTTCTATTCCATGGAGGGTGCCGAATCGTCTTGTGCCTTTGTCATGTATTATCTGAAAAGCTCAATGCACACGATTAGTCCATTAAGGTACTGTCATCAATTACCTAAATTACTTTGGCATAAATATTCCCTAACAATCTCCCCCTTTTTGGTGGATTGTTGACAATACCGGATTTGCACAGTAGAAAGCATGTGATCATAAAGATAATTTAATAGAGATAATTGAAGAGCATATGACTCACACCATATGATAAAAATAGGTCTCACAATAAAAACAAGTCTCACATCACACGTAGTAAAGATAGCAAACACAATCAAACCACACGATAAAGATAAAGCAAGCAAATCCAACTCCTAGACTCTCTCCCCCTTTGGCACAAAGACACCAAAAAGGGGCACACCTAAGACACACGTGGTCACTCCTCATCCCGAGACTCATCCGTGGCATCCGGATCCTGCTCGTCCTGCTCCTCCTCAATGTCCTCCTCAGAAGCCTCCTCCTCAGCATCAGACCCATTCCACTGGTAACCTTGAGCCCTCATCCACTCAGACTGTGGAGTGATGTCGTCCTCTGAGCCACTTGAGATTGCCACATCAAGGGTCCTTAAGACACGCTTGTGCCTCTGACTGTTCTCCTTCTAGGCCACATGAGACTAATACTGTCCCTTGGCCTGCATACAGAAGAGAGTCATCATCTGATCCTTCAGCTTCACAACCAAGATGGCATAGCAGAAGAGAGGGTATGCGAAGCAGGTCCTCCTCCAGCAGAAGTATCTGTGTCCGTATCCATGGGCTAAGAAGAAGTTGATGGGTTTGCCCATTTTTCCTTTACACGTAGCTTGATAGGATCATGCACAAAATATTCAGCTTGAATAGGGAAGGGATCTATCAGATAGATATCGTGCCACCTCTTCTGAATATAGGCAAACAGGTAAGGCCCGTAGATGGGAACCTTACGGTTCATGATGCAATTCCAGAGCTCATGGAACATCACATCAGATATGTCGAGAGGCGCAGTGTCCTTAGTCCTTGCCTCCTCACACAACAGAAGCATCTCAGCCAGATGACCATGCACCTCGTCCTTGTTGCCAATACGAGGGAACAGAGAGTTGCGGAAGACCCGATGCATGATATCCAGATGCGTGGGGAGCACACCTTTTTTGGTGTAACGTTGTTGCAGCCTGTCCTTGGGGGTGGAAGTAGACGAAGTTGGAGCATCAGGATGCATCCCAAGAACATTTTCTTCCCCCTCGAAGTCGACGTTGAGAAACTGCATGAACTCTGCCCACGTACCAGTCAGCTTCTAACTACCGGTCATCCAGGTCATGGTGCGCTCGTTATCAGGTTGAAAGTGAACAGTGACATAAAAATGGGCGACAATATCGGGATCGAAGTCCTTTCTGAAGGTGATGATATTTGTAAGGCCAAGCTTTTCAATCAAGGAGAGAGCCTCGCCAAAGTAGTCCGGATGCCGCCGAAAGTGAGCGAGGTCGATCCACTTCACTGGGACGAAGATCTTCTTGAAGGGAACGATGGTGTCACAATAGATCATTGCATGTTCCCTTGAGCTGAACCTTGTCATCACCATATGGATCACGGGTGCGGAGTGCCAGAAATTCCTTAGGGGGCATAGTGCGAATGTTGACCCCTTTGGACTTGGGGGCAGTATTCTTGAAGGACTTCTTCTTTGGGTTGAGACTAGAAGTTGCGGAACCTTCTAGAGCCTCTGTAGTGCGGTACTGCTTTGATTGGGTGTTACGAACAGGATTCGAGCGACAAGAACCACCTGTGATACACAAGACACACACACCAAAAGGAGCGACAAAAGGAGTCATGGAAATGTTCAAAAAATAATAAGAAGAAACACATATTGCCAAGGGAAATCAGAATAAAAAAAATACCCTCCTGGCGGTAGTACCGCTCGCCTTGGCGGTAGTAGCGCTTGGGCCCTGGCGGTAGTACCGCTCCCCCTGGCGGTAGTACCGCTGGGGGTCGTGGCGGTAGTACCGCCATGCTGGCGGTAGTACTCCTAGGGGGTTGACTTTTAGATCTGGACATATTTGAACCCACAAAAACTACTAGATTCGTTTCAAGAGATCCACGACTAATAAATAAACTCATTACAAGAATCACCATAGCCCTAACACATGTGGAACTCGAGATCATCTAGATGAAGACAAGTCTAGTCAATGGGATCGAAGTTTTAGATCAAATCCATGAGATGTATGATAAGAGCTACTAGATCTAAAACATGGAGAACTAGGGCATGTCAAAATATTTGCAATGAAGAACATTAGACATAAATCCCCTAAGATATCTCCCTTCTTCCATCCAAGAACTAAGCACAAAGCATATCCATGGATCCAAATCAACAAGCTCCTAACCCTAGAAACAAACACCCCAACCAAGAGAAGAAGGGAGGAGATTTATCGGAGTCCATGGCACTTGACGGAGGAAGGAGGAGGGGAGCAAAACCTCGAACTGAAATGAGAGGAGGGGCTCCGCAGAGAGAGAGATCTAAACAGGGGGAGTTCGGTGTAGAGGGAGAGAGAGCCATGAGGAAGAAGAAGTAGGGCAAGAAAAAACGACTCCCCCTCCTTTATATAGTCCAAGGGGTACGGGCCCAGCGGTAGTACTGCTGGGTCATGGCGGTAGTACCGCTACCCTGGTGGTAGTACTGCTCCCCCTGGCGGTAGTACCGCTGGGGTCCTAGCGGTAGTACCGCCGTCCTGGCCGTAGTAGTGCTCCCCCTTAAGACAGCCCTAGAAAGCCCTAGTCAAGCCTCAATAGGCTTGGGTCCTGGCGGTTGTTGATACGTCTCCAACGTATCTATAATTTTTTATGGTTTCATGCTTTTATCTTGTCTTATATGCCTTATATTTTTTTGGGACTAACTTATTAACTCAGTGCCAAGTGCCAGTTCGTGTTTTTTACGTGTTTTTCACCCTTTTCAGAGGAAGATTTGAAACGGAGTCCAAACGGAATAAAATCCCCGAAAAGATTTTTTCCGAAACAGAAGAAGATCGAGAGACTTGAAAACCAAGGCAGGGGTGCCCAAGGACCCCACAAGCCCTCCCAGCACCGGCCAGGGGGGAGGCCGGGCCTCGCGGTCTTGTGGGCCCCCTGGACCTCCTCTGCCTAGGTTTTGCGCCTATATATTCCCTAAAATACCAAAAAAATAAGGAGATCATCGAAAGTACTTTTCCACTGCCGCAAGCTTTTGTCTTCGCAAGATCCCATCTGCGGCACGTTCTGGTGCCCTGCCGAAGGGGGGATTTGGACACGGAGGGCTTCTTCATCAACACCATGACCTCTCTGATGATGCGTGAGTAGTTCACCATAGACCCACAGGTCCATAGCTACTAGCTAGATGGCTTCTTCTCTCTCTTGGATCTTCAATACAAAGTTCTCCATGGTCTTCATGGAGATCTATCCGATGTAATCTTCTTTTGCGGTGTGTTTGTCGAGATCCGATGAATTGTGGATTTATGATCAGATTATCTATGTATCTTATTTGAGTTTCTTCTGATCTCTCTTATGCATGATTTCATATCCTTCTAATTCTCTTCGAGTTGTGGGTTTTGTTTGGCCAACAAGATCTATGATTCTTGCAATGGGAGAATTGCTTTGTTTTGAGTTCATACAGTGCGGTGACCTCGCCCAGTGACAGAAGGTGTAGCGAGGCACGCATCGTGTTGTTGCCATAAAGGGTAAAAAGATGGGGTTTTCATCATTGGTTTGAGATTATCCCTCTACATCATGTCATCTTGCTTAAGGTGTTACTCTGTTCTTCATGAACTCAATACACTAGATGCATGCTGGATAGCGCTCGATGTGTGGAGTAATAGTAGTAGATGCAGAAAGTATCGGTCTACTTGTCTCGGACGTGATACCTATATGTATGATCATTGCCTTAGATATCATCTTGACTTTGCGCGGTTCTATCAATTGCTCGACAGTAATTTGTTCACCCACCGTAATACTTGCTAATTTGAGAGAAGCCTCTAGTGAACACAATGGACCCCGGGTCTACTCCACACCATATTTTCAGCCTTACACTTTTACTTCGTTTCACTTTCCGCCTTCAGATCTCACTTTGCAATCAATCTTGAAGGGATTGACAACCCCTTTATTGTGTTGGGTGCAAGATCTTTTGTGTTTTCCATGTACTCTGGACTTGACGAGATTCTCCTACTAGATTGATACCTTGGTTCTCAAACTGAGGGAAATACTTACTACTCCTGTGCTGCATCGCCCTTTCCTCTTCAAGGGAAAAACCAACGCAAGCTCAAGAGACGATAGAAGGTTTCTGTCGCCGTAGCCAAAGGATTTTTGGCGCCGCTGCCAGGGACAGCAGAAGAATTTCTGGCGCCGTTGCCGGGGATGATCAAGTCAAGAACTCATCCAAGTAAGTGTCGCAAACTCATCTCTTGCATTTACTTTGTTTGCCAGTTGCCTCTCGTTTTCCTCTCCCCCACTTCACAAATTTGCCTTTTTTTGTTTGCCTTTTTCGTTCGTGTTTTCGTTCGCCCTTTTCTCTCGCTTGCTTTTGCCCGCTGTTCTGCCTGCTAAAACCCGCATGGGCCAACCAAGGGATTTTGATACTCACTATGCAAGGTTGGAAGAGATTGAAACTAGTGTTAAAGGCTTCATGTCTACACATTTGAATACAACAGTTACTTTCGTAGAGAACTGAAGGAGCAAAATTCTTTTCTGGCTTTCATGAATAGAGAAGTTGATGATATGGCCAAAGAATTCCTTGCGCTAAATTCTCAGTTTTCTCGTCTTGAAAAGTTGGTAGGCCAGATTTCTGATAAGCAGGCTACCTTAGTCAATAAAATGACTGCTAAACCTGAAACTCGCGATGAGAATCACGAAGATCTTAAAGTGCTTGGTGAGACTCCCATTGAATCTTTGTTTGCTTGTGTCAAACCTAATGATGATGGGGCTGGATTTGAATCCACTTTGGTTGAAAAGCGCCCCAATGATTCGGAGTCTATCTATCTTGATGCTAAAAGCATTGAAAGTGGAGTAGAAGATATTAAAACTTTGAGTAGTATAATGAAATTACTACTTTGGATTTCAAGGAATTCAATTATGATAGTTTGTCCTTGATTGAATGCATTTCCTCGATGCAATCCATGCTAAACTCTCCACATGCTTATAGCCAAAACAAGGCCTTTACCGATCATATCGTCGAAGCTATGATAAAATCTCTTGAAGAGAAACTTGAATTGGAAGTCTCTATCCCTAGAAATCTTCATGATGATTGGGAACCTACTATCAAAATCAAAATAAAAAACTATGAATGCAATGCTTTGTGTGATTTTGGTGCTAGTGTTTCCGTGATTCCAAAGTCTTTATGTGATGTTCTGGGTTTTAATGAGCTTGAAGAGTGTTCTCTTAATTTGCATATTCCAAAGTCTTTATGGGATTCTACTGTCAAGAAACCCATGGGAAGGTTCAATGATGTTCTTATTATTGCAAATAGGAACTATGTACCCGTGGATTTCATTGTGCTTGACATTGATTTTAATCCTACATGCTCTATTATTTTTGGTAGACCTTTCTAAGGACTATCGGTGCTATCATCGATATGAAGGAATGGAATATTAGATTTCAATTTTATTTAAAGAAGGGCATGGAGCACATTCCTAGAAAGAAAATAAGATTGCCTTATGAATCCATGATGAGGGCCACTTATGGTTTGAGGACCAAAGACGACGATACGTGTTTCTATCGCTTTTATGCCTAGCTAAGGGCGTTAAACAATAGCGCTTGTTTGGAGGCAACCCAATGAATTTATCTTTTTCTTTTTGTTTTGTTGCGTCCACACCATCATAAGTCTATTGTGATTGTGTTTTTTGTGTTTCTTTTTTGTGTTTGAGCCAAGCAAAACCTTTATGACTAGTCTTTGTGAGGGTTGTTTGATCCTGCTGGAAAAAGACAGAAAATTTTCGCTCACGAGATGATTTTTCATTTTTATTCAGAAAGAGATTTTGAGTTGATTCTTTTTTCTTCTGGTATATATGCCTTTTTCCCAGATAGTCGTAATTGTGCAGAATTTTTGAGGTACCAGAAGTATACGAAGTATACAGATTGCTACAGACTGGTTTGTTTTTGTTGAGTTGGTTGCTTGTTTCGATGAAACTATGGTTAGTATCAGGGGTACTAGCCATGGAAAAGTGAGAATACAGTAGGCCAACACCAATACAAATATAAATCAATATTTGTACAGTACCTAAAGAGGTGGTAGTTTGTTTTCTTGTGCTAATGTTATCACGAGTTTCTGTTTAAGTTTTGTGTTGTGAAGTTTTCAAGTTTTGGGTGATGCTCTCATGGACAAAGAGATAAGGAGTGGAAAGAGCTCAAGCTTGGGGATGCCCAAGGCATCCCTAGACAAATTCAAGGACACCAAAAAGCCTAAGCTTGGGGATGCCCAAGGAAGGCATCCCTTCTTTCGTCTTCAATCCATCGGTAAGATTACTTGGAGCTATATTTTTATTCACCACATGATATGTGTTTTGCTTGGAGCGTCTTGTATCTTAGGAGTCTTTTCTTTTTGTTGTGTCACAATCATCCTTGCTGCACACCTTTAGAGAGAGACATGCACTCATCGTGATTTTGCTAGAATGCTCATCGTGCTTCACTTATATCTTTTGAGCTAGATAATTTTGCTCTATGTGCTTCACTTAGATCTTTTAGAGCACAGTGGTGCGTGACTTGGTAGTTGGCTTATGCTATGAAAGTAGTCCCAAAGGTGATAGGTACCCAAAGAGGATACAAAAACCCCCATCTTCATGTGCATTGAGTAGAAAGAGAAGTCTTGATTCCTCTCAATTAGTTTTGAGACGTGGATTTGGTAATATTAAGAGTTATGTTAGTAGGGTGTTGTGAATCTAGAAATACTTGTGTTGAAGTTAGTGATTCCCGTAGCATGCACGTATGGTGAACCGCTATGTTAGGAAGTTGGAGCATAATTGATCTATTGATTGTCATCCTTTGTGTTGAGGTCAGGATCGCACGATGGTTAACACCTACCAACCCTTCCCCTAGGAGTATGCGTTTAGCACTTTGTTTCGATTACTAATAAAAACTTCCGCAACAAGTATGTGAGTTGTTCATGACTAATGTGAGTCCATGGTATAGATGCACTTTCACCTTCCACCATTGCTAGCCTCTCTAGTGCCGCGCAATTCTCGTCGGTACACAAACCCACCGTATGCCTTCCTCAAAACAGCCACCATACCTACCTACTATGGCATTTTCATAGCCATTCCGAGATATATTGCCATGCAATTCCCACCGTTCAATCTCATGACTTGTGCCGTCACTCTCATATTGCCATTGCATGGTTGTAAGATAGCCAGCGTGATGTTCCAACGTCATACGCCAAGCTAGATCGTTGCACATCCCGGTACACTACCGAAGGCATTTCCTATAGAGTCGTCATCATTTTGAGCTTTGAGCTGTGAGTAAATAAAAGTGTGATGATCATCATTATTAGAGCATTGTCCCATGTGAGGAAATAAAAAACAAGAGGCCAAGAGCCCAAAAAAAGAAGAGGCCAAAGAGCCCCAATAAAATAAAAAGAGAGAAAAAGAGAGAAGGGACAATGCTACTATCTTTTTCCACACTTGTGCTTCATAGTAGCACCATGTTCTTGATGATTGAGAGCTTCTTGCTTTGTCACTACCATATGCTAGTGGGAATCTTCATTATATAACTTGGCCTATATATTCCAATGATGGGCTTCCTCAAATTGCCCTAGGTCTTCGTGAGCAAGCAAGTTGGAGGCACACCCACTAGTTCTCCTTTTGAGCTTTCACATATGTATAGCTCTAGTGCATCCCTTTTATGGCAATCCCTACTCATTCACACTGATATCTATTAATGGGCATCTCCATAGACTTTTGATACGCCGAGTCAATGTGACCATGTCCTCCTTTTTGTCTCACAACCACCACCACACTCTATTCCACCTATAGTGCTATATCCATGGCTCACACTCATGTATTGCGTGATAGTTATAAAAAGTTTGAGAAAGTAAGAGTGCGAAAACAATTACTTGGCCAATACTGGGGTTGTGCATGATTTACATTAGTTGTGCGAGGATGATTGAGCATAGCCAGACTATATGATTTTGTAGGGATAACTTTCTTTGGCCTCGTTATTTTGAAAGTTCATGATTACCTTGCTTGTTTGCTTGAAGTATTATTGTTTTCATGTCAATAGCAAACTATTGTTTTGAATCTTACGGATCTGAACATTCATGTCACATAAAATAAGTTACAAAGGACAACTATGCTAGGTAGCTTTCCACATTAAAAATTCAGTCTTTATCACTTCCCTACTCGAGGACGAGCATGAGTTAAGCTTGGGGATGCTTGATACGTGATACGTCTCCATCGTATCTACTTTTCCGAACTCTTTTGCCCTTGTTTTGGACTCTAATTTGCACGATTTGAATGGAACTAACCCGTACTAACGCTGTTTTCAGCAGAATTGCCATGGTGTTTTTTTTGTGCAGAAATAAAAGTTCTCGGAATGACCTGAAAATTTACGGAGAATTTTTCTCGAATTAATGAAAAATACCCGGGCAAAGATCCACCGTAGGAGGTGAGCCAGTGGGCCACAAGACGAGGGGGCGCGGCCACCCCCCAAGGCCGCACCAACCAGGCTTGTGGGCCCACGAGGCTCCACTGCCTCCAAACTCAGCTCTATTTATTCCATCTCGCCCGGAAAAAAATCAGAGAGAAGGATTCATCGCGTTTTACGATAAGGAGGCGCCGTCACCTCCTGTTCTTCATTTGGAGGGCAGATCTGGAGTCCGTTCTGGGCTCCGGAGAGGGGAAATCGTCACCATCGTCATCATCAACCTTCCTCCATCGCCAATTCCATTATGCTATTCACCGTTCGTGAGTAATCTCATCGTAGGCTTGCTGGATGGTGATGAGTTGGATGAGATCTATCATGTAATCGAGTTAGTTTTGACGGGGATTGATCCCTAGTATCCACTATGTTCTGAGATTGATGTTGCTACTATTTGCCATGCAAATGCTTGTCACTAGAGCCCGAGTGCCATGATTTCAGATCTGAACCTATTATGTTGTTGCCAATATATGTGTGTTTTAGATCCTATCTTGCAAGTTGTAGTCACCTACTATGTGTTATGACCCGGCAACCCCGTAGTGACAATAGCCGGAACCACTCCTGGAGTTCATGTATTCACCAAGTGTTAATGCGTTGGTCCGGTTCTTTATTAAAAGGAGAACCTTAATATCCCGTAGTTTCCATTAGGACCCCGCTGCCATGGGAGGGATGGACAATGGATGCCATGCAAGTTCTTTTCCCTAAGCACGTATGACTACATACGGAATACATGCCTACATTAGATTGACGAACGGGATCTAATTACTTATCTCTCCGTGTTATAGCTGTTACATGATGAATCACATTCGGCATAATCATCCATCACCGATCCAATGCCTACGAGTCTTTTACTACTGGTCCTTGCTACGTTACTTTGTCGCTACTGCTGTCACTACTGCTGTTACTTGCTACTGCTGTCACTACTCCTGTTCCTTGCTACTGCTGTCACTACTGATGTTACTTGCTACTTTGCTGTTACGTGTTGCAAGATTTTTATGGCGCCATTGATACGACAAGTTAGGAATAGTCTGCCGTCAATAGACCTTTTTCTGGCACCGTTACTATCATACTACGTTGCTACTGATACTTTGCTTGCAGATACTATTCTTTCAGGTGTGGTTGAATTGACAACTGAGCTGCTAATACTTGAGAATATTCTTTCGCTTCCCCTTGAGTAGAATCAATAAATTTGGGTTGAATACTCTACCCTCGAAAACTGTTGTGATCCCCTACACTTGTGGGTTATCAAGACTATTTTCTAGCACCGTTGCCGGGGAAGCACAGCTATATTCTCTGATTCACTTGGGATTTACGTCTGCTGATCACTATGAGGCATCCGATAGATCCAAGAACTAAAGTCTTGCCTTCCACTATGAGGACAGGTAAGGAACTGCCATCTAGCTCTGCACTTGATTCACCTTCAGTTATGAGTAAGTTTGCGACATCACCTCCTACTAGAAATCTTGATATGTCGCCTGTGCTTGATGATGCTACTTCTGCTGCCTATGATGCTTATGATGATGCTATGCTTGATACTATGCCTGATGATGCTATGCTTGATACTATGCCTGATACTATGCCTGATGATGCTATGCTTGATACTATGCCTGATGATGCTATGCTTGATACTGCTTTGCCACTAGGTGCATTCCTTGATGCACAAATTTCTAGAGTTGCTGCTAGATGTGATGATACTTCTGAAACTGCTGATACTATTGAAGTAGAACCTGCCATTTTGCCTGCTAGAACTGGCTCTCCTATGCCTGAATTGCCTGATATGCCTGATACACGTTACGTTATGGAGGGAGAGATAGCTGAGGATTTTCTTGCATGTAAGGATAGCTATGATGTTGAGAAATTACTCCGCAAGTGGAAAGAAAAATCTCTGAACGCTAGGATGAAATACGACCCAAAGTTTGCTACTTCGCCTATGTTTGTGACCGATAAGGATTATTAATTCTCTGTCGACCCTGAGTTAATCACTCTGGTCGAATCTGATCCTTTTCACGGTTATGAGTCTGAAACGGTTGTAGCCCATCTTACCAAACTGTACGATATAGCCACCCTATTCACTACTGAGGAAAAGATCCGCCACTACTATATCCTCAAGCTGTTTCCTTTCTCGCTAAAGGATGATGCTAAGACCTGGTTCACTTCTCTTGCTCCTGGTTGTGTGCGTAGCCCCCAGGATATGGTCTACTACTTCTCTGAAAAATATTTCCGTGCCCATAAGAAGCAAGCTGCCTTGCAGGAAATATACAACTTTGCTCAAGCTGAAGAAGAGAGTGTCCCACAAGCTTGGGGAGGCTCATCCTGATGTGCCTGATCACCCTCTTGAGAAGAATGAAATACTTGATATCTTCTATAATGGACTTACCAATGCTTCCAAAGACCACCTAGATAGTTGTGTCGGTTGTGTTTTTAGGGAACAAACTGTAGAACAAGCCGAGATTCTACTGAATAACGTCTTGTGCAATGAGAATGCTTGGACTATTCCCGAACCACCTCCTAAGACAACTCCGAAGAAAAGAGGTATTCTATTCCTCAGTCCTGAAGATATGCAAGAAGCCATGAAATCTATGCAAGAGAAAGGCATTAAATCTGAAGATGTGAAAAATCTACCACCTATCAAAGAGATCCATGATCTCGATAACCCGATACAGGTAGTAGAAGTAAATTCTCTGCGTAGGTTTGATGAGAGTGATTTTCCTTTTGATAAACCTGCTAGCTTATGCCTGGATGAATTTGATAACTTTGTTGACAAACAACAGAGTTTCAATGATTATGTTACCAGACAATTGGAACAGAATGCTCGTATGCTTAGTCATTTAAGTGCTTGTGTGGACAGAAACGTCAACGATCTTAAGCTTCTGAGTAAACATGCCTCTATGGTTACTACTCAGGTAGAACAAGTACTTAAAGCACAAAATGACTTGCTCAATGAGTTGAATGACAATTCTGTCAGAGTCGTCACTAGAGGCGGTAGAATGACCCAGGAACCTTTGTATCCTGAGGGTCATCCGAAGAGAATTGAACAAGATTCTCAAGGATTTAGCACTGATGCACCTAGTCATCCTAGAAAGAAGAAGCAAGATGATATGAACTTGCACGCTAGCAACCCTGTTGCTGCTACACCCGAGAGTCCAAACGATGTCTCTGTCTCTGATGCTGAAACACAATTTGCTGATGAACATGAGCCTAATGATAATATCAATAGTAATGTTCATGAAGATGCTCAACCTAGCAATGATAAGGATGTGGAGATTGAACCTGTTGATCTTGATAACCCACAACCTAAGAATCAAAGATACGATAAGAATGACTCCGCTGCCAGGAAGCACGGTAAAGAAAGGGAACCATGGGTTCAGAAACCCATGGCCTTTCCTCCCAAATCATCCAAGAAAAAGGATGATAAGGATTTTGAGCGATTCATTGAAATGATCAGACCTGTCTTTCTACAAATGCGTTTGACAGATATGCCCAAAATGTCTCCATATGCTAAGTATATGAAAGATATTGTGACTAATAAGAGGAGGATACCTCAGGTTGAGATTTCCACCATGCTCGCTAATTATACCTTCAAGGGTGGAACTCCCAAGAAACTAGGTGATCCCGGTGTGCCCACTATACCTTGCTCCATTAGAGGTAACTACGTTAGAACTGCGTTATGCGACCTTGGAGCCGGTGTTAGTGTTATGCCTCTCTCTCTTTATCGTAGGCTTGAACTGGGTAAGTTGACACCCACTAAAATCTCTATGCAAATGTCCCACAAATCAACTGCTTTCCCTATTGGCATTTGCGAGGATGTGCATGTTGTGGTTGCTAACGTCACTATCTGAACAAACTTTGCTATCTTGGATATTCCCAAGGACGATGCCATGGCTGTCATCCTCGGTAGACCCTTTTTAAACACTGCAGGGGCTGTTATAGATTGCAACAAAGGCAACATCACTTTCCATGTCAACGGTAATGAGCATACGGTGTACTTTGTGAAGAAACAATATCGAGTACATTGCATCAATGCTATCGAAAAAACTTCATCGATTCTTATTGGGAGCTTTGAATGCCCTATTCCTCGTGTCAAGATGAAGTATGATTTGCTTGTTGGGGAAATACACATCCCCATTGAGGTAACCTAATGACTGTTAAAAAATTCTCCGTCTTCTTTTGCGATTCGAAAAAGTTTTGTCGAGGGGATTTAATCAACCCCATTGACGGATTTCTTTCGATGAACATGAGATGGATGAATCAAGGAGTTACAAACCTCTGTTTTAAGCTTTCACCTTCGGTTGCTTAGAAGAAAAATGGTAGATTTAGTTCAGTTTTCCCTGTTTTCTGTCTTAGCGTCCGGTAGAAAAGTACCCCGAAAATAAAATTTCTCCGAACGTCGTGAAAATCAAGTATGATTTTTTCTGGATTTTTAAAAAAATACTGAGACGAAGAGCTTGTCTGGGGGCTGCACCAGTGGGCCACAAGCCCAGGGGGCGCGGGCACCCCCCTGGCCGCGCCACCCAGGCTTGTGGGGCCCACAGGCACCCCCTCCACTCATGCTTGCTCTCATCTGGTTCTCCTACCTCCAGAAAAAATCGTTTCACAACTCAAACCCGTGTTCTTGCTCCTCTTGCTGGGATTTTCGATCTCTTTGCTCAAAGCACCGTTCTCCGAACTGTTATGGGGAAATTACACCTTGGTAAGTGACTCTTCCATTGGTCCAATTAGTTTTTGCTCTAGTGCCTCATACTCCGCGTATTTTTGCTGCCTTGGTGACCATGTTCTTGAGCTTTGCATGCTGATTTTAGCTGGTCCCAAGTAGTTTTGATGCGTAATATGGCCTCTAGGCACTTGTGGGAGTAGTTGCTACTAGTTTAGTTGAGCCTTGTTCATTTTTCCTTTGGGTCACTGAAAATTTCAGAGAAGGAAGATGTTCAGGAGAAACTATCATGGCGGTTCCTCAAGCAAGAGAGGTCCCCGTCTTGCGATTCAGGAGCTTGATCCTTACCAACCAAGGGACGAGTGATACGTCCATTTTGCATCATGTTTTCATGTTGATATTTATCGCTTCTTTGGCTGTTATTTCACTTCACGGTACAATTCTTATGTCTTTTCTCTCTTATTTTGCAAGGTTTACATGAAGAGGGAGAATGCCGGCAACTGGAATTCTAGCCTGAAAGTGGAGCAAAGTTGAGATACATATTCTAGCAACTCCAAACACCGTAAAAATCAACAAGGAATTGTTTCCAGATTTATAAAAAATACTGGGCCGAAGAAGTGCCACAGGGGCGCGTGCAGGTGGCCACAAGCCTGCACGGCGTGGCCACCCCACCAGGCCGCGCCATGAGGGCTTGTGGGCAGCCTGCTGGCCCACTTGCCCCCCTCTTCTTCTATATGAAGGGTTTCGTTTGGAAAAAAAATCAAGGAGGAGGTTTTTCGTGGTTTCTTTGCCGCCACGCGGCGGAACTTGAGCAGAACCAATCTAGAGCTCCGGCAGGAGGATCCTGCCGGGGAAACTTCCCTCCCGGAGGGGGAAATCGTCGCCATCGTCATCACCAACACTCCTCTCATCGCAGGGGACTCGTCACCATCAACATCTTCATCAGCACCATCTCATCTCCAAACCCTAATTCATCTCTTGTAACCAATCTCCATCTCGCGACTCCGATTGGTACTTGTAAGGTTGCTAGTAGTGTTGATTAATCTTTGTAGTTGATACTAGTTGGATTGCTTGGTGGAAGATTTTCTATTCAGATCCTTGATGCTACTCATTACCTCTCTGGTCATGAATATGATTATGCTTTGTGAGTAGTTACTTTTGTTCCCGAGGACATGGGATAAGTCATGCTAATAGTAGTCATGGGAATTTGGTATCCGTTCGATATTTTGATGTGTTGTATGTTGTTTTTCCTCTAGTGGTGTTATGTGAACATCGACTACATAACACTTCACCATTATTTGGGCCCATAGGAAGGCATTGGGAAGTAGTAACTAGATGATGGGTTGCTAGAGTGACAGAAGCTTAAACCCTAGTTTATGCGTTGCTTCGTAAGGGGCTGATTTGGATCCACTAGTTTAATGCTATGGTTAGACTTTGTCTTAATTCTTCTTTCATAGTTGCGGATGCTTGCGAGAGGGGTTAATCATAAGTGGGATGCTTGTCCAAGTAAGGGAAGTACCCAAGCGCCGGTCCACCCACATACCAAACTATCAAAGCAACGAACGCAAATCATATGAACATGATGAAACTAGCATGATATAAATTCCCGTGTGTCCTCAGGAGTGTTTTTCCTCCTATAAGACTTTGCCCAGGCTTGTCCCTTGCTACAAAAGGTATTGGGCCACTTTTCTGCACCGTTGCTACTTTTGTTACTTGTTGCTCGCTACGAATCATCTCAATACACAATCACTTGTTACCGACAATTTCAGTGCTTGCAGATTTTACCTTGGTGAAAACTACTTGTCAGATCCTTTTGCTCCTCGTTGGGTTCGACACTCTTACTTATCAAAAGGACTACGATTGATCCCCTATACTTGTGGGTCATCAAGACTCTTTTCTGGCGCCGTTGCCGGGGAGTGAAGCACCTCTCGTAAGTGGAACTTGGTAAGGAAACATTCATATAGTGTGCTGAAATTTATTGTCACTTGTCACTATGGATAATAATCCTTTGAGGGGCTTGTTCAGGGTATCTTCACCACAAACGGAAGCACAAAGAGTAGCTCCTCAACCTGTTGCACCTACTGCAAATATTTTCTTTGAATTTCCTTCGGGTATGCTTAAAAAACTGCCGGCTAATCCTTTTACAGGAGATGGAACATCACATCAAGACTTGCATCTAATCTATGTAGATGAAGTTTGTGGTTTATTTAAGCTTACAGGTTTTCCCGAGGATGAGGTCCAGAAGAAGGTCTTTCCTTTATATTTGAAGGATAAGGCGTTGACATGGTATAGGCTATGTGATGATACTGGATCATGGGACTACAATCGGTTGAAATTGGAATTTCGTCAAAAGTTTTATCCTATGCATTTAGTACATCGTGATCGGAATTATATTTATAATTTTTGACCTCGTGACAGAGAAAGCATCGCTCAAGCTTGGGGGAGGCTTAAATCAATGCTATATTCATGCCCCAATCATGAGCTCTCGAGAGAAATTATCATTCGGAACTTCTATGCTCGGCTTTCTCATGATGATCGCACCATGCTTGACACTTCTTGTACCGGTTCTTTTATGAAGAGAGATATTGACTTCAAATAAAATTTATTGGAGAGAATTAAACGCAACTCTGAAGATTGGGAGCTTGAAGGAGGTAAGGAGTCAGGTATGAATTTCACGTTTGATTGCATTAAATCCTTTGTTGAGACAAATACTTTTTGTGACTTTAGCGCTAAGTATGGACTTGACTCTGAGATAGTAGCTTCATTGTGTGAATATTTTGCTGCTCATATTGATCTCCCCAAAGAGAAGTGGTTTAAATATCATCCTCCTTTAGAAGTCAATGTAGTTAAACCCACTCCAGTTGAAGAGAAAGTCATTGCCTATAATGATCCTGTTGTTCCCAGTGCTTACATTGAGAAACCACCTTTCCCTGTTAGGATAAAGGATCATTCTAAAGCTTCAACTATGATACGTAGAGGCTATATTAGAACACCTACACCCCCTGAGCAAATTAGAGTTGAACCTAGCAATTCTATTATCAAAGATCTTCTGTCCGACGATGTTGAGGGACATAATATTCACTTGTGTGAAGATGCTGCTAGAATTGCTAAACCTCACGTTAGAGACAAACATATGCCTGTTGTTGGCATGACTATGGTTTCTGTTAAGATAGGAGATCATTGTTATCATGGCTTATGTGACGTGGGTGCTAGTGTTAGTGCAATACCTCAATCCTTATATGATGAAATCAAAGATGAGATTGCACCCGTTGAGATAGAGCCTATTGATGTCACTATTCAGCTTGCCAATAGAGATACTATCTGCCTTGTGGGAATTGTTTGGGATGTTGAAGTCTTGTGTGGTAAAACGAAGTATCCTGCTGATTTCCTCGTCTTGCTACTGCACAAGATAGCTTTCGTCCCATCATTTTTGGTAGACCCTTCCTCAATACTGTCAATGCTCATATTGATTGTGAGAAGCAAACTGTCACTGTTGGCTTTGAAGGTGTGTCACATGAGTTCAATTTCTCTAAGTTTGGTAGACAACCTCATGAAAAGGAGTTGCCTAGTAGGGATGAAACTATTGCCTTAGCTTCTATTGCTGTGCCTCCTACTGATCCCTTAGAGCAATACTTGCTTGAGCACGAAAATGATATGCATATGGATGAAAGGGATGAGATAGATAGAGTTGTCTTAGAACAATATCCTACACTTAAGAATAATCAGCTTGTTGAACTGATTGGGGATCCACCCCCACCAAAGGGTGATCCTGTGTTCGAGCTTAAACAGTTGCCTGATACTCTTAAGTACGCTTATCTTGATGAAAAAGAGATATATCCTGTTATTATTAGTGCTAGCCTCTCAGAGCATGAAGAAAAGAAGTTACTGAAAACTCCGAGGAAGCACCGTGCTGCTATTGGATATACTCTTGATGATCTTAAGGGCATTAGTCCCACTCTATGCCAGCAAAAGATTAAAACTGATCTTGATTTCAAACCGGTTGCTGATCATCAAAGGAGATTAAATACTAAGATGCAAGAAGTAGTGAGAAAAGAAATACTAAAGCTCCTGGAACCACGTATCATTTATCCTGTTGCTCACACCGATTGGGTGAGTCCGGTGCAATGCGTCCCTAAGAAGGTAGGTATTACCTTTGTCCCTAATGATAATGATGAATTGATCCCACACAGGATTATTATTGGCTATAGGATGGTGATCGATTTTAGAAAATTGAATAAAGCCACCAGGAAAGATCATTACCCTTTGCCTTTTATTGACCAAATGCTAGAAAGGATGTCGAAACACACACACTTCTGCTTTATAGACGGTTATTCTGGTTTCTCCCAAATACCAGTTGCACAATCTGATCAGGAGAAAACCCCTTTCACCTATCCTTTTGGTACCTTTGCTTATAGACGTATGCCTTTTGGCTTATGTAATGCACCTGCCACTTTTCAAAGATGTATGCTGGCTATATTCTCTGACTTTTGTTAAAAGATTGTTGAGGTTTTCATGGATGACTTCTCCGTTTACGGGTCTTCCTTTGATGATTGCCTCAGCAACCTTGATCGAGTCTTGCAGAGATGTAAAGACACCAATCTTGTCTTGAATTGGGAGAAGTGCCACTTTATGGTTAATAAAGCATCGTCCTAGGACATAAAATTTCCGAATAAGGTATTGAAGTCGATAAGGCTAAGGTTGATGCAATCGAGAAAATACCATACCCCACAGATATCAATGGTATAAGAAGTTTCCTTGCTCATGCTGGTTTTTATAGAAGGTTCATCAAAGACTTCTCTAAGATTTCTAGGCCTCTTACCAATCTCTTAAAAAAGGATATTCCTTTTGTTTTTGATGATGATTGTGAGGAAGCATTCGAAATACTTAAGAGGGCTTTGATAACTGCACCTATTGTTCAACCACCTGATTGGAACTTACCTTTTGAGATCATGTGTGACGCTAGTGATTATGCTGTTGGTGTGTTCTAGGGAAAAGAGTCGATAAGAAGTTGAATGTTATTCACTACGCTAGTAAAACTCTAGACAGTGCCCAGAGAAACTATGCTACTACGGAGAAGGAGTTTTTGGCAGTCGTGTTTGCGTGTGAAAAGTTCAGGTCTTACATAGTTGATTCCAAAGTCACTATTCACACTGATCATGCTGCTATTAAGTACCTCATGGAGAAGAAAGACGCTAAACCTAGACTTATCAGGTGGGTTCTCTTGCTACAAGAATTTTATTTGCACGTTGTCGACAGAAAGGGTGCTGATAACCCCGTAGCAGATAACTTGTCTAGGTTGGAGAACGTTCTTGATGACCCACAACCTATTGATGATAGCTTCACCGATGAGCAATTGAATGTCATCAATGCTTCAAGTAGTACACCGTGGTATGCTGATTATGCAAACTATATCGTTGCCAAATACATACCACCTAGTTTCACGTACCAGCAAAAGAAGAAATTCTTCTTTGACTTGAAACATTACTTTTAGGATGATCCTCACCTTTCTAAGGAAGGAGTAGATGGTGTTATTAGACGTTGTGTACTTGAACATGAATAGGGACAGATCCTACAGAAGTGTCACTCCGAGGCCTATGGAGGACACCATGCGGGAGACAGAACTGCACACAAGGTATTGCAATCAGGTTTCTATTGGCCCACTCTCTTCAAGGATGCCCGTAAGTTTGTCTTGTCTTGTGAGAAATGTCAAAGAATAGGTAATATTAGCAAACGTTAGGAAATTCCTATGAACTATTCACTTGTCATTGAACCATTTGATGTCTGGGGCTTTGATTATATGGGACCTTTTCCAAAATCCAACCGGTATACTCATATCCTAGTTGCTGTTGATTACATCACTAAGTGGGTAGAAGCTATCCCCACTAGTAGTGCTGATCATAACACCTCTATCAGGATGTTGAAAGAAGTTATCTTCCCTAGATTTTGAGTCCCTAGATATCTAATGAACGACGGTGGTTCACACTTCATCCATGGTGATTTCCGTAAAACGCTTGCTAAGTACGATGTCAACCATAGTATTGCGTCTCCCTATCACCCTCAGTCCAGTGGTCAAGTAGAGCTAAGTAATAGAGAGATTAAACTGATTCTGCAAAAGACTGTCAACATGTCTAGAAAGAATTGGTCTAAGAAGCTCGATGATGCACTTTGGGCTTATAGAACTGCCTATAAGAATCCCATGGGCATGTCTCCGTACAAAATGGTGTACGGTAAAGCATGTCATTTACCTCTTGAGCTAGATCATAAAGCTTATTGGGCAATCAAAGAGCTCAACTTTGATTTCAAACTTGCCGGTGAGAAGAGGTTATTTGATATTAGCTCGCTTGATGAATGGAGAACTCAGGCATATGAGAATGCCAAGCTGTTCAAAGAGAAGGTTAAGAGGTGGCATGATAAGAGGATACAAAAGCGTGAGTTCAATGTAGGTGATTATGTCTTGCTATATAACTCTCGTTTAAGATTCTTTGCAAGCAAGCTTCTCTCTAAATGGGAAGGTCCCTATGTTGTTGAGGAAGTATATTGTTCCGGTGCTATCAAGATCAACAACACGGAAGGTAATTGTCCGAGAGTGGTAAATGGGCAGAGAATCAAGCATTATATCTCAGGTACTCCCATAAATGTTGAAAACAATATTACCAATACCATAACTCCGAAAGAATACCTAAGGGATATTTATCAGCCTGTTTCAGACTCCGAAAACGAAGAGGTCTGTGATTCGGTAAGAAAACAGAGTCCAAAACTTTTCCAGTAGGAAATTTTCTCCGTTTTGGAATATTTGAAAAAAATACAAAAATTGGAAGTAGTCCGGAAAGTGCGCGAGGAGGCGACAAGCCTGCACGGCGCGGGCCCACCCCATGGCCACGTCGTGAGGGCTTGTGGCCACCTCGTGCGCCTCCCGGACTCCGTTTTTGTGCGGGGTACTCCTTCTGGTCTGAAAAAAATCATTATATATACTCCCGTTTGGTCTGACCCCTGCATCACACAATTTTCCTCTGTTTTTCGTTTCGAGCCTGTTTCTGTTGCAGATCTAGATCGCTATGACTTCCCCAAAAGCTCCGAAGGACAAGATCTTCGAGAAGGTCATCAATCCCTACTTCACGGGAGTGCTGCAACACACTCAATCTATCGAGATGCGTGAGGGGATGTTGCACATCCATGATGTTGAGGGGCCAAAGAAGACCGGAAGCATGGAGACGAGGGTTGAAGCAATGGAGCAACAAGTCTTCAAGTGCCAAGGCATGGTGGAGTGTGGACTCAACGCCAACCACATGATGATCACGGAGTTCACCAACAAGCACATGATTGATGCCAACGACATTCGGAAGCATCTCTCCAGGCTCTATGACAGGATTGATCAACTCCAGGCCCAGATCTATGACCTGCAGAACCAAAACTATGAGTATGAGTATAGATTTAAATCCATAAGGTTGGTTGCAGATTTGAGGATTCCGGAGACTCGTTCATCTTTCCATGATGGCGCACCTATGCCTTGGAAGACGGAGGATCAAACTCATGTTGCAACAACTCCTCCACCATCACCACCAAAGGAACACAACTGAGCATTGGTATGGGCAATCCGTTTGGCTTATGCCAAGCTTGGGGGAGTTGCCCCGGTATCGTATCACCTTCACATCTTTTGCCTTTACCTTTGTTTTAGTTTGTTCCTTTTCAGTTTTCTCTTTCTCTAGTAGTTTAAAAGTCTTAGTGTTTTAGTCTTGAGTTTTGCTTTGCGTCACCCCCGATGTATTCTTGATCGTGAGCCATATAATAAAGAGTGTCTTAGTTGAAGGGCTTTGCCTCTTGCCATGATCAAAAGAGTGAGAATATAGAACAAAAGCATGAAAGATCATGTAATGATCTTATGGGAAGTGATGGCTTCACATATAAAAAGAATGAGGATTGAAACTTGTTGAGGGTAGGCAAACGTAGACCTTGGTCATGGTTGCAATTAATAGGAAGTGATAAAGAAGGAGAGGTTCACATATAAATATATCATCTCTGACATCATCTATGATTGTGAACACTCACTAAACTATCACATGCCTAGAAGTAGATGTTTGACAAGGAAGACAACATAATGAATTGTGTTTGCTTGGCTCCGAACAACATTATATGATAGAGATCCCTTAGCATGTGACGATTGCTTCCACCTCATATTAGCCAAAACCTCCCGCACCAAGTAGAGATACTACTTGTGCATCCATAAACCTTCAAACCAGTTTTGCCATGAGTGTCCACCATACCTACCCATGGATTGAATAAGATCCCTCAAGTAAGTTGTCATCGGTGCAAGCAATAGAAATTGCTCTCTAATATGTATTATCTATTAGTGTGTGGAAAATAAGCTTTATACGAACATGTGATGAGGAAGACATAAAAGCGACAGACTGCATAATAAAGTTGTTTATCACAGGACGCAATATAAAGTGACGTTCCTCCGCAATAAGAGGACACGCATCCAAACCTCAAAAGCGCATGACAACCTCTGCTTCCCTCTGCGAAGGGCCTATCTTGTACCTTTACTTTTTGCCCTTGAAAGAGTCATGGTAATCTTCACCAATTCTTTATTTCGCCTTTATCTTGGGTAACGTCATATGCTTGGGAAAGATCTATATTCATATGTCAACTTGGAGGTAGGCGTTCATGAATTATTATTGTTGACATTACCCTTGAGGTAAGAAGTTGGGAGGCAAAACTGTAAGCCCCTATCTTTCTCTGTGTCCAGCTGAAACTTTGGTCTCAGGTGTACCACGTGAGTTGTAGCAATTGTAGAGAACGAAAGAATGATTGAGTATGTGGATTTCCTTTACAAGCTCTAATTTGACTCTTTCTGATGTTGTGATAAATTGCAATTGCTTCAAGGACTAAAGGCTATCGGTTGTTACTTCTCGCTAAGGTTCTTGATCCATGCTTTACTTTGTGAAGGAATTATCACTTTAGCATCAGAGATTATATGTTGGTATTGCTGTTCTGATCTTGATCATGATGCATGCATATTCGTATCTTGTTTTGTCGACATCTCTCTCCCTAAACACGTGGACATATTTATTGAGCTAGGCCTTCGCTTGAGGACAAGCAAGGTCTAAGCTTGGGGGACTTGATACGTCCATTTTGCATCATGTTTTCATGCTGATATTTATCACTTCTTTGGCTGTTATCTCACTTCACGGTACAATTCTTATGCCTTTTCTCTCTTATTTTGCAAGGTTTACATGAAGAGGGAGAATGTCGGAAACTAGAATTCTGGCCTGAGTTAAAGTGGACCAAAGTTGAGATACCTATTCTGCGCAACTCCAAACGTCGTAAAAATCAACGAGGATTTTTTTCCGGATTTATAAAAAATACTGGGCCGAAGAAGTGCCACAGGGGCGCGTGCAGGTGGCCACAAGCCTGCACGGCGCGACCACCCCCCAGACCGCGCCATGAGGGCTTGTGGGCAGCCTGGTGGCCCACTTTCCACCTCTCCTGCTATATGAAGGGTTTCGTCTGGAAAAAAATCAAGGAAGAGTTTTTTCGTGGTTTCGCAGCCGCCACGAGGCGGAACTTGAGCAGAACCAATATTGAGCTCCGGCAGGACGAACCTGCTAGGGAAACTTCCCTCCCGGAGGGGGAAATCGTCGCCATCGTCATCACCAACACTCCTCTCATCAGAGGGGACTCGTAACCATCAACATCTCCATCAGCACCATCACATCTCCAAACCCTAGTTCATCTCTTGTAACCAATCTCCGTCTCGCGACTCCGATTGGTACTTGTAAGGTTGCTAGTATTGTTGATTAATCTTTGTATTCGATGCTAGTTTGATTACTTGGTGGAAGAGTTTATGTTCAGATCCTTGATGCTACTCATTACCTCTCTAGTCATGAATATGATTATGCTTTGTGAGTAGTTACTTTTGTTCCTGAGGACATGGGATAAGTCATGCTATTAGTAGTCATGTGAATTTGGTATTCGTTCAATATTTTGATGTGTTGTTGTTGTTTTTCCTCTAGTGGTGTTATGTGAACGTCGACTACATAACACTTCACCATTATTTGGGCCTAGAGGAAGGCATTGGTAAGTAGTAAGTAGATGATGGGTTGCTAGAGTGACAGAAGCTTAAACCCTACTTTATGCGTTGCTTCGTAAGGGGCTGATTTGGATCCACTAGTTTAATGATATGGTTAGACTTTGTCTTAATTCTTCTTTCATAGTTGCTAATGCTTGCGAGAGGGGTTAATCATAAGTGGGATGCTTTTCCATGTAAGGGCAGTACCCAAGCGCCGGTCCACCCACATATCAAACTATCAAAGTAACGAACGCAAATCATATGAACATGATGAAACTAGCATGACAGAAATTCCCATGTGTCCTCGGGAGCGTTTTTCCTCCTATAAGACTTTGTCCAGGCTTGTCCCTTGCTACAAAAGGGATTGGGCCACTTTGCTGCACCGTTGCTACTTTTGTTACTTGTTGCTCGCTACGAATCATCTCACTACACAATCACTTGTTACCGACAATTTCAGTGCTTGCGGATTTTACCTTGCTGAAAACCACTTGTCAAACCCTTCTGCTCCTCATTGGGTTCGACACTCTTACTTATCGAAAGGACTACGATTCATACCCTATACTTGTGGGTCATCAACGCGTAGGTACAACCATGTGAATGACCTTCTGATGAATTTATGATTGAGGCAGGTTTCAAAGATGAGTTTGATGCACTTGTTTGTAACGTCGGACTCGAAGAATTCATATCCGATAAATGTGCATAGTATGTTGCTCTCACTTTCGTAGATTCAAATTTTCAGTTGGCCGTGACACTTCGGTAGTGTTTGATCTCTATGATAAATCGTATACCATGGATTTAGAGGATTTTAATAGAATTTGCAAAATACCTACTTGGGGTAGCCCCAATGATCCTCCTAAATCCTCGGTTAGAGAATTTTTCTCTGGTATTACTGTTGGAGAAACTAGAGACATTACGCAAGCTACCATGGGGAGTATTCATTTTCCTGCCTTGCATTACTTTGCCCTCTTCATAGGCAGATGCATTGATGGCAAGATTGAGCATTGTCACCTGTGCGCATCCGACCTTAGTATCCTTAAGAGCGCAGTGACGGGTGACAAGAGTTTCAACATGGTAGCTATAATAGCAAGGAGGCTGAATAAGAATGCTAATGAAGGGGATTTCTTTGGTGGGATCTATGCCACCCGCATAGAAATTTTTCTTGGAGTACCCATCCGCGAAGGAGATCCCACGCTCCATACAACTTTCCTTGACCACGTCGCTATAACACGCTACCAGTTCCTTGAGAGGGATGATGAATCCCTCCTATACCGTTTGATATTTAACTCGCAGCGTGTTTTCCATATTATCCTTCCTGCTCCTGCCTTCTTTGACTTTCAGCTAAAATGGAGATATTACATAACCAGAGGAGAGGCAGAGTAGTATGAGAGGGAGGCAAAGGCTTCTAGTCTCTGTGAGGCAGTTATTCAGGTAGTGGCTGCAGCGCTCCCGTATAACCCCATTATGATTTTGGGTGTCGCCAGGACCATCCTTGGGAGTAGACCAACTTAGGCCAAAAGCCTAAGCTTGGGGGAGTACGTGTTTCTCACCGACTTTACATTCTTGCTTATGCTTTCACTTTGTTCGTCAGTGTTCACACTTTGCCACTGTATCATCCATGCTAGTTTATTTTATTTTTTTCATTTTCTTTTCGTGTGTCTGTCTAGTTTGAGAAAAAACCATTTTTTTCTTTTCTTCTTTTGCTTGTTGGGAGCTTTCCCGTGTAAATAGTTTTCTTTTTCTTTGGGTCAAGGAAGAAGACCATGGTTACAATGTTTAGTGGCTCTTCCATGCACACCTGTTTAGCTTTCAAAGAGCCATATTACTTTGTCTTCTCCTTTGTGTTTCCCTGCAGATTCCAGCTTTAGTCTAATGCACGAGCACTCTTATTATTGTTCACATCATTCGGTCGTGCAAGTGAAAGGCAATAATGACGATATATGATGAAGTGACTGAGCCTGGAAAAGCTGGTATGAACTCGATCTATTTCGTTTTTGTAAATATGACTAGCTCACTATTCCTAGTTCAACTTTGTTGTGAGAGAAACATGTTTGCAATGACAACTTAGAGATCATAGTTTCTTATGCCATGCTTACTTAGCTAGGAGCTTATAATGGTTTGTCTTGTTTGCCAACATGAATGTTGAGATGACTATGATGTAGTATGATAGGATGGTATCCTCCTTTAAATGATTCAAGTGGCTTGACTTGGCGCATGTTTACGCATGTAGTTGAAACAAAATCAACATAGCCTCTATGATATTCATGTTCATGGTGATTTGTGTCCTACTCATGCTTGCACTCAATGTTAGTTAATCTCAATGCATTTTGATGACTATTGTCGCTCTCTAGTTGGTCGCTTCCCAATCTTTTGCTAGCCTTCACTTGTACTAAGCGGGAATACTGCTTGTGCATCCACTTCCATAAACCCAAAGTTGTTCTATATGAGTCCACCATATCTACCTATGTGCGGTATCTACCTGCCGTTCCAAGTAAATTTGCATGTGCCACTCTCTAAACCTTCAAGAAATAATTTGTTTTGCATGCACGAACCGCTCATGTAGTGACAGGGGGCTATTAGTATCTTCCATGCTAGGCGTGTTATCCTCGATATGTGTTTATTCACTATCATTCACGAGAAAGGGGCCGGTAATTGGAATTCCCAGTTCCATGCTCAAATCGAAAAGATAATTGCAAAGAAAACTCCCCTAGGATTGATGTTGGTATGGACGGTACCCGAGGATTCGGCTAGCCGTGGAGTGTGATTGATTGGTGGTGGGGGAGTCAAAACTTTACTTTTCTATTTGGGAACCACCTATAGCATGAGTAGCCACTACTGGAATCTAGTTCTTTGCCGTCTGTTGGCCGATGGCAAAGAACCTCTTTGCCGTCAGTTGATACAAGGCAGACGCCAAAGGGCTGACTGATGGCAAACGTACTATTTGCCATGTGTCGGCCCTTTGCCGTCTGCCAGCGGACGACAAAGAGACACAGAGCAGACGACAAAGAGGACGGGTGGGTCCCATGCTTGCCGTGTTCGACGGAAGGCAAACTTTGCCATCCGGGGGCCTTTGTCGTCCGCCATGGGGCCCTTTGCCATTGGGGGGGGCGGACGGCAAAGGGGCCGACCCTATAACGGCCGTCTACTCCCCATCGCACTCACTGTCTCTCTCTCCCCCCACACTGTCTCTCTCCCCTCACCTCACTCGCCCCCGCCGCCACCCCGCCTCGCTCCAGCACCACCGGCGACCCCCTCCTCACGGCGACCCCCTCCCCTCGGCGACCCCCTCCCTGCGGCGACCCCCTCCCCGCGGAGACCCCTCCCCGGCCCTCCTCCCCCACCACACCACACCTCCTCCCTAATTTTGGTGAGTTCATTTTCTTTCATTTTTTTATTTTTTTGATTTATTGCATCTGTTACTTTAGGTTACTGTCAGTGTTAATTAGGCTAATGTTAGTTTAGGTTAATTAGGTTACTATTAGTTTAGTGTTAATAAGGTTATTGTTAGTTTAGGTTAATTAGGTTACTATTAGTTTGGTGTTAATTAGGTTACTGTTAGAAGAGGAGGAGGAGGAGGAGGAGGAGAAAAAGGAATAATAATAATAATAGTAATAAGATGATAAAGAAGAAGAAGAAGAAGAAGAAGAAGAAGAAGAAAAAGAGGAGAGAGGAGAAGAAGAAAGAAACGGACCCCGACCCCCGACCCCCCGCCCATGACCCCGGACGCCCGACGCCACCATCCCCCGACCCTGAACCCCCGACCGTCGATGCCACTGACACCCGACTCCCGACCCCCGACGCCCGACACCACTAACCCCCGACCCCCGAATCCCGACCCCCGACTCCACTAACACCCGACCCCGACGCCCGATGCCACTGACCCTCAACTCCCGACGCCACTGACCCTCGACCCCCGACCCCCGATGCCTGATGCCACTAACCCTCGACTGCCTACGCCACTGACCCTCGACCCCCTACCCCCTACCCCCGACCCCCGACGCCACTAACCCCCAACCCCGGATCCCCGACACCTCTTTGGCCTCTAGTTGATCGAAAAGACCCCAACCCCCGATGCTAGTGACCCTTGACCCCCGACGACACTGACCCCAGACCATCGACGCATTCAACCCGACTCCCGACCACCGACACCCGACACCACCGACCCTCGACGCCACGAAGCCCCGACCCCCGACACCTCTTCTACTTACTGTTGAACGAGAAGGTTCTTTTCGGCCTTCTAGAGGCCCACGGGGTCATAGTTTTGTAAATTATGAGTGAGGTCACATATTTTCCGATTATGTTAACCTACAGGCATTCTGACTGGGAAGCGTCCTAGCTCGCAAGAACGCCATCGAGTTAATCTTCACCATGTCCTGTCTTTCAATCCTGGTCAATGAAATAACCAGTGGCAAGCCAATGAGTACTTTGAATGTACTCGCAAAATAGCCCATGATACGAACAATGAAAGTGAAGGATAACAATATCGTGCATCTCTAGTGTAACTCATCTGGGTGAAATGATAATGAATATGCATGAAGTTAAATAATTACTTTTGAAGAACAGGATACAGATATCAACATATCTGCTAAGGGTTGAACCATCCGGGTTCACCCTATATGCCAAGTCATCGGACTTGTCATAACCTCAATGTATCAGCTGAGGGTTAAACCATCCGGGTTTACCCTATATGCCAAGTCACCGAACTTGGTCATATTATTCTCTTTATAACAACACCTTTTTAACACCACACACACTCACTCACACTTGGTTTATGCGGAAATATCAGGACGTAGTTTAAGCAGGATTACCCAACTGTCCTTGACCGTGGACACGGCTATTCGAATAGTTTACACTCTAGAGAGGTAGGACACTGGACCCACGAGAAACGGGAAACTTCCGTGTCATCCACGACTCGCGGTATATCACATATACCCGAGGTAAGTACCCGATCATCATCTTTCCCCTGACGATACTAGACAAAGAGGTCCACTCGATTGGTACCCAGCCCACATGTTGTACGTCTTACGAGCGCCGACTCTGGACAGTATCAACCATGCGGGGACCAACAGTGTGCTTGGAACTCATAATAATGGCATAGTCGTCCTACCTGGCACGACCCCATCACGAGAGTGGGGACAATCACTCCCGCCACTAGTAATGTGTCTCTTTGCTAGTACCGGCCAGAGTAATCAACAAAGCCCCGTCCCATAAAGGGGTATCGTGGTCGTACTGGTAAGGTTGGGATGGTCAACACATCAGAAATCTAATCCCATTTCCGAAACCATACTCACACAAAACACCGGTGCATCACTTCACCAAAAGTGACCACCAACTCATCATCACCCTCGGGCATTAATGGCACCCGACGGGGTTTTCAGAAACTCTTGTTTGAACTCATCAACATGCTCATGATAATATTCTTCTATCTTTACTTGTCAACATGGTATTACCATGACCCTCAAGGGGTAGGGTCAAGCTCAATGCAATGATCCTATAACTTTACTAGTCAACATGACAGTAGCATGATCCTCATAGATGGTAGGGTCAAGCTCATCATGTTTGTGCTCCGAGGAGCCATATGTACTATCATGCAAGTGCTTCGAAGAAGCCTTCGGTACCATCACACCAATGATTAACCGGCACTGTGATCACATGCATCGGAAAAGTACTTGCTATTCTAGCATGCATCAATGTATGTGCTCAAGTCATGGTCAAAGGGCTGCTTGACTTGCTCACGTAAGTCCTCAGGGTCTTCGAGGTCTTCCACTCCAACTCCGAATACTCCGTCTATCGTCAACTATCGTCAGAAACAAACATAATAAGCCACACAGCAAGCAGGAAATAAATGTGTTCTACAAATATAAGTTATATTTTTCTTGGACCTCTCTGGTCATAAGAAAAATACATGAATCCTTTCATAGGAGATTTGGATCCTCATGGATTTTTGAATAGGTGAAAGGAGCAATAGGTGATCGTTGAAGAAGCTAATAGAATCATTCTGTTAGAAATGAGTGGAGGCACCCATTTAACTGGGAACGATTTAAGAAATTTTTAGAAAGTGGCTTCACTGGATTTGGAGTTGAAATGAATATTCTAGAGATTTTACAATGAGGATTAAAAAGCAATAGGAGCTATTTATTTATTGCAATAGAATGAAGATTGATAAAAATGCTGACCAAGTCTCTAAAAATAGAGGATGATTTTAGAAGTCTCTCGAAGTTTGAATCACTCCAATTGGAGTGGATTTGAGGCCTATGGGATTTTTGAAAGATGGGGCTAATACTATTCAGAGTTGGATTTTTAATAAAACTCCACATAAACATGTCTTGGAAAAATGTGCAAAGCACACATCTTGATAGGCCTTGATCTTAGAAACCTGCAAAATTTTGAATCAACATTTTTGGATTAGAATGAATTTATGGGAGATTTTTGAAGTTTAAGAAATATGGCAAAAAGGATAAAACGACTCAGCTTTTCGGACTAACTAGCGCCTAGGGCGCTGGATAGGCCTTCGGGCCGGCCCAGCAACTCGGTCTTGCCAGGGAGGAGGCCACGCCGAAGGCGCCTTCCCCGAACTACGCTTCTCGCACGGGGAGATGGTTTCCCACCGAGGCTCGGCCACATAAGTGGCGTGGCCCACTTGGCGGTCTAGCCACCCACTGACGTGCGGGCCCACTAGCCCCTTTTCCAACCTCTCGCCACATCTGGCAGGAGACGAGCAGGGGAACCGCAAGGAGAGGAGGAGGAGGCCGCGCGGCACCGCGTCTCTGGCCGTTCCCGGCCCGAGGAGGAGCGCCGGCGAGCTCAAGACACCTTGCCGCCTCCATTCCCCCACACACGACACCTGCGGAGGGCTGCAATGGGGAGCCGTTGCGCGCCCGCGGGAGGCCGACGACGCCGTTGCCCTCCGCACCTGCAGCGAGGAGGAGGGCCCGGAGGGGCTCGAGGGAAGGGGGGTGCGGCGGCTGGGAACCACCAGCAGGGAGGAAGGAGGCGAAGGGAGGCCCTGCGCATGCCAACCCGCAGAGGCCGTAGCTATACTCCTTCGGCCATGGCTATGGCAGGAGGAGGGGGAGGCTTGGGGAGAGATCAGGGAGGAGGAGAGGGCTCCAGGGAGAGAGGGAGAGCTGCCCCTGGTTGCTAATGCTCAAGGGGAGGAGGAGGTGATAGAGGGAGAGGAGGGAGAGAGCTCAGGGCTCTTTGGAGCCCTGAGAGCACGGGGTAGACACACATGCCAGAGGCGTTTTGGAGGTAAGCTGGCATCAGGGAGAGGTTGGACCAGTCAAATGGGGCTCGCTGGTGCTCTGAGACATTTTGCAACGGTTGGAAACAAGCTGCAGCAAGAGGACAAGGGATAGAGCACCATTATTGCAGGCTGTGAGCGTGGTCACCACGGCATCCCGTGTCTACATGGTCCAAATGGCCAGTCCATCACGTCCAACACGTGGGGCACACCTGCAGCAAAGGAACTCTGGAGTTTGGCAACTAGTGAATACGGTTTGAATGGCTGCTGACTTTGATTTAGTTTGCAGAAGCAAACTTAGTGCTACTAATGAGGGAACTAACACGAGAGATAATGGAAGAAAGGCATGTCCAGCAGTCTTAGGCATGGAAGGACTTCAGTTCTGCAAAGTTTCAGCTCAAACAAAATAGGGTAGCTACTACTTGCTGTTCAAAGCCATGATTCAGCCAGAAATCCATTTGTAGAAGGGCTTCTCATTTTCTCCACATGAGCAGGCCATATCTTCGCTCTAAATGAAGCCTTGGCACACAAGGGAGGCTCTGGAAAGAATTGGGGGTCTTGGGTTAAGCAGAAGTGAAACAAGAGGGTAAAAACAGTGATTCCATGGGTGAAATGAGAGAAGTTACAAAGGGTCCTTCTCAAATAATTGATCAGTGGTCATGGGAAAGTTACTGGAGGTGAAATGTAACTATTTGAGGCGGTGGTAGAAAGTTGAGCTCTAGGAATAAAGTGGAAGGGGCAAGAGAAGCCAAATTAGTGAGTGCACACAAGGTGTTTGATCTGTGGTTGGGCTACCAGATGGATTCCAATGGCTATGAAACTTAACATGATCAAATAATAGATGAAAATAGGTTTGCACACCAAATTTGGGATTTTCCGGAGAAGTTTTCCAATGTAGACTTGGAAAACCCTAGAAATGGGCAAAAATGGGTTTCTGCTTGGAACCCTATTCAAATAGATTCCCACAAATCCAATATTTGGTGTAGGGGCATTATTTGAGCATTAAGGCATGCACAAAAAGTTTGAGGATAATTGGAGAAACTTTATGATGTAAAGCTTACTAAAGTCAGAAATCAACGCAGAGGGTTTTGAGGGTCTTAGGACAAGTTCCTCTATTCTCCTTGGTGTACCACTTGGTGTGGATGCCTTATTGGAGTATTGGAACATGTCCACCAAATTTGAGCACAATCGGAGATACTTCACAATGTAGAGTTGCTCAAATTTGGTTCTGGACAAACAAGGTTTTAGAGTGATTAGGGGAGCCGAATCAACTTGGATTGAAATGAAACTTGGCAAGATCATCAAGAATATCATAGATGACATGCTAGAATTTTACTGGAATTTATTGAGAATATTTCTTATAGAAATATTCCAAAAGCTTGAAATAGGCAGGAATGGTTTTGAAGGGATTTGCCCAATATTTTGAACATAACCATGTGTTAAAACTCAATAATATGGAGTAAGTATATCAAGTGAGTTTCCCTAAATTTTCTTAAATATTTAGAAAGCAATAAAAATAACGTTCCTTCATAAGAGACCATTTCTGGCCTCACAGAAAGGCTTTTAAATAAAATAATAAAATAACTTTTAAAATAATAATATGGTGGTTTTTGGAAGACATTTTGATAATAGGTTTTAAATAAAATAATTGGTGCAAAAGAAATTCCCTAATTTGAGGACTTGTAGTACAAACCTCATCTCACGGGTCTGAAAGTTTAATTTAAAGAAATGCTTTTTGGGAAAAATAAATATTGGTGAAAATAGATACTTTATCCTATACACATGGCATGATCATTAGGCAGGATATCATGGAATAAGGAGGTTATTAGGAGGATGGCAAGAATTAATGGGGAGCAATCACATGCAACTAAACAAACAGGCAAACAATAGTCACTCCAAGCATCACAATCATTCACAAAAAAATTTAATTGGTCCTAAATTTGAAATAAGTTAATTAGTCAGGGAAGCCCAAAACAGGGTGTTAGAGACCTTACCCCCTTAAGAAAATCTCGTCCCCAAGATTTGTTAAGGTGGAGTCAAGGGTCTGCTCCTGCTACGCTGCATGACTTACTAGTAGCAATAATCCAATTGTGTGGTGTGATGGGGTCATCTCAAGAGTGCCACTTATTGGTACATCTGCGTTCTACGAGGATGCTGGAGAAAGCGAAAGTTCTCATACCTGGTTGTTAGTCGTACCTGTTGCCTGTTACTTGCTCCGGCTGACAAGTGGGCCCAGGGTCCGCCATCAGCCTCTTCTTCTACCTCTGATTCTTCTTTCTTGGGTGAGCCCCATGTGCTGTCTCCACTTTCGGTGCCTAGGGCGTACGGTGTCCGGGGCCGCCCTATGATGGTGTGCGGTGAGCCATCTCTCGGCGCAGCGAGCACTCACCTCGCGGGCATGGTATGTCGGCACTACTCTGGGATTCCCAGCGAGCACCGACGGCCGAGTGGAAAACGGGGCTGGTGGCTTGGCCAGTGGCTCTCCGGGCCTGGCTATAAATTGGCCAGGGAGTCCTTCTCATTCTCCACCCAGCCTCGCCACTTGCTGCTGCTCCGGTCCTCTTCTTACGAAGAACCCGAGGTGTGCCATTGTGGCAAGTGGTTAGGCGCTGGTGTGCTGGGTGGTCGTGGATGCAATTGCGGTCCGAGTAGAGGTTGTTCCCAGTGGGTCTGTCCTTACTGGCCTTACTACCTAGCATGTTGTTGTCGGCGTAGTCGATGTTGGAGTTGCAATAAAATGCGTCGTTCTTCTGTGTCATCGAGGCTTCTTGACGTCGTTGATGTAGTCAGTGTGTGGTCGGTGGTTGACTTCTTGTTGCTTTATTGTTGCCGTCGTGGCTTCCTCGTCACGACGGTTCTTTGTCTTGACTTGAGTAGGACAGACTTTCGTCGACTTGGGACTGCTTCGAGAAGTCCACCCTCTCGAGATAAATTTGTACCCTCAAGAGGCATAACAATCAGCATTCCTGGGCTAGATCAAACATGACTAAGGTGTTCTTCCTCTTACTGGGTGAGTAAGTAAGTCATCAGTGAGGATGATAACCTACCTTCCCAAACATGACTAAGGTGTTCTTCCTCTTACTGGGTGAGTAAGTATGTCATCAGTGAGGATGACAACCTACCTTCCCAAACATGACATAAGCACAGTGCTCAAAAGTCAGGTGAGGTGAACGGGACTTGCTATGGGCAGGTACTGGCCACATTTCAACGACTTGGAGTCGTCTTCTATGGTCGTAGTCCGTCCATCTTGTGGGTCAGCGAAGCTTTAGGGTCTCAAGGAATTTAGGATGTGGGCGAACAATTATCATCTTATCTCTAAGCACATTCCTAGATGCCAATAGTTCGACCGCTAACTTGAGACAACCTCACCTCATCTCATCAAGGATATCACCCTACGTGGGTCAACTCCACACCGCTCATGCTAGTCAACTCCGGGTTGAAGGAAGAACTAAACCCAAACACTACAAGTATTGTGTAGTTACAATGCACATGCGTTACTATGCAAGAACCTCGGGGAGACATACAAGCTCCTATGATTGAAGTTAAGACCCCACAAATCCAAATGTCCATCTAAGTCATCCAATGGACAGGGAACTGCATTACTATATTAAGGAAACATGTAGTATACCAATCCAATATCTTGTTTCCTTTCTATGAATCCGATCGAGTGATCCATCAATCCAATGAGTCATTACTCGACGTGTCACTCCTACAAATCCAACATTGATGGGTTTACATGATCTCTAGAGTCCTCATACTTCACATATTACTGCAAGAATTACATCATAGTATATCCACCAACTTCAATAATCATGGCCATCTAATCTCCAAGGCCAAACTACATAGGTTGTAAATATATTTGACAACTCCAAGTATACGCTCTCTATATCCACAGAGAAACATGGTATCATGATCGAGATTAATGAGCTAAATCCAATTTACTCCGAACCATGTGGTCTTTGTCATCCTCAATACTCTATTTAGATTACCTATTTAAATCCAAGACTCAATCCAATAAGAAGTCTACTTGATACTCCAAGTCATTATGGTATAGACATCAAATCATGCCAACTACTTGCTAAAGTCACTTATACCACCAAGAATAATGTCCGCGATCATAATCATCCTACTAAATCCAATCTTACTCTAGATTATGTAGGTTATTCTACTGCATCAAGTCGTTCCACCAAATCCACCTACCTTTATAAGGGTCTCACGATCCACCAGAATAGTCTAGCTATATCCTCAAGACAACTATTGTCATCACAACAATCTTTGTCTAATACTTTATATCCGGGAACGATTCTCTCATGGCATCAAGGTTACAGTGCTAGATTAAGATTGAAGGATACATGTTCGCTGTGATCACTCGTTCCATTAAGAACCTGGTGCTAGGCGGGGTTTATCGGGGACCTACACGTGTTTTGGCAAGTCCGTGCACTAGACACGTGACCAGAAAATTTGAGCTGGAAAGGCTTGTGGAGGTTAGTCTAGTCTAGTGTGGTTCCCAATCTTGAGGGAAAAACACACTCCTATGGGTTGCATGTGGTTAAGCGTAGCACAGTCAGTGTCTTCAACGTCAGCCATCCTTCGAAGCGGATCCTTGGTGCATCTTGCCTTGCCGTCTTCAGTTGTCGAGAGGGGTGAGAGAGAGAGAGAGAGAAAGCACACAGAGGAGTGTCTAAGGGTCTTAGTGCAATCAATCAAGCGTTGAAAAATCAACTCAAACAAGTGCTAAAATTATTTTGAACATCAAAATAAGGCAAGTGATATAACCGCATGCTTATTGCCTAAGCAAAAGCGCGACTCATATCAAAGCACAAACAACAAAAACAAACAACACACAACAGGGTCCATCCGAACCATTTCACGGACTCGACTTCGCATAGGAGATTAACGACTCATCCTATCCTAGGTTCTGGGACTCGAAAGTCCAGGTTGCTTCTTGCTCTAGAGAGGAGTCCGCCAACTCTTCTGGACCTTCTCATGGTGTTGTCACGCCTCTTGTTGTCGCTTGCTGAAGGAATTCTCTTGAGTTGTAAAGAACTCTGGTTATCTTCTCGTCTGGGAAGTTGCTGACGAAGGTGGTTCTTCATAGTTGTCACTGACAGGGTCCTCTGTTGTCTTCATGATCTTGTCAGTGTCTTCTTGTCTTCCGAGGCTTCGAGAGTCTCAAGTGGACACCTTCATGCACCGATTTTTGCATGACACGATAGAGTTCTGATCTGTCAATACTTCTAATTGCGATATCGACACCTAGAGCGGGGAATGAAGAGAACCGTTTTCCTGCTCACTAAGGTGAGGCAGACCAAATGGCTAGGTTCTCATCCACCGGTGGTGGCCGACACAATTTCTTATAATTGACAGGGTCTCTCTATTAGTGATGCAGATCAAGGTTTGCATATGTTATGTCCGGATTATCGTAGGTGAAACTGGCATCACTCTGGAATAGTGCCCAAGGTTTCACCATCTTCTAAGCCTCGATGTCCTTGTTCCTGTTGGAGGTATTTCGGTTGGTGTTGTCCGGTCGTAGTGTTATCTCCTCCGTCCTTCAGCACAGGTGTTTGCCTCGAAAGGTTACTTCCTTGCAGGCTACTCACGAGGATTTCAATTTATCCCGTGGTCAGAGGGCATAAGGTACTAGAGACCATTGGCAAGCTTTGAAAAAGTAGACGAGGAGTGTCATGAAAATAAGAGTGCAAGGCTATAGTATAACCTTCACCTTCTTTGAGGATTTAGGAGAGTTGATAAAATATATATAGGTTTTGTAAGTATTTTGAAGGATCTGGAAAGCAGTTTTATCCTAACTAACGTCCATGCTAACTAAGGGCTTCCTACAGTCAGGATGGCTCTGATACCAGCTCTGTGGGGACCCCGACTTATGAGTCGAGATCGCCGTGCTCACTGATCCCAGAGATCAATGCTCACCGAACACAGATACCGAATAAAAGAGTCTTACATCCATACATACCGTTTGATACAATAAATGACCACTTTGGTCGAGTCTTCCATATATAGGGCCTTAAAGGCCTACACTTAAAACAGAACCAATAGCGGAATTATTGGTTGAAAGCGTGAACCTATGCCATCAGCCTTAACCTAGAGGCATTCTAACTGGGAAGCGTCCTAGCTCGCAAGAACGTCACCGAGTTAATCTTCACCATGTCCTGTCTTTCACACCTGGTCAATGAAATAACCAGTGGCAAGCCAATGAGTACTTTGAATGTACTTGCAAAACAGCCCATGATACGAACAATGAAAGTGACACTACCGACATTCAGAAATTTTCCGTCTGCCACGGCGGACGGCAAAGGGGGGAACCATGGACGGCATAGGCTTTGCCGTCGGTCAGCAGACGGAAACTAGACGGTAAAAAAAAATCCGGTGAAGAGGTTCTTTGTCGTCTGCTTTTGTAAAGCGGACGGCAAAGAATCTTTGCCATGAGTGGGAAGACAGCAAATTAACTGGGACGTCATATACTGCAACGGCCCCGTTAAGTGTTAATGGCAGGCATCCTCTCTTTGCCGTCTGCCGTCCCCCCCTTTGCCATGTGGGGGCAGACGACAAAGAGGGGAGACAGGGGGGGCTGATTCACCCCTTTTCCGTCTGCCCACCCCCCTTTGCCATGTGGGGGCAGACGGCAAAGAGGGGAGAGAGAGTGGGCAGATTCCCCCCTTTGCCGTTTGCCCACCCCCCTTTGCCATGTGGGGGCAGACGGTAAAGAGGGGAGAGAGAGGGGGCAGATTCCCCGCTTTGCCGTGTGCCTAAACCCCTTTGCCATGTGGGGGCAGACGGCAAAGAGGGGAATCTGCCCCATTTTAATTTATTTTTTATTATATCCAGCATTTTTAACAATAATCAGGATATATATGTATATATTTGACCTAAATAAATTTCTTTCCGTACTCATAACCATATTAAAATAACTCTCATCCATAGTGCATACATATTATGCAAGTTGCATCCGTACCAAACCATATATTACACCAGTTTCATCCACATGCATACAAAGTTTCATATATATCCATATACTACAACAGTTTCAATACAAGCCATGGTACAATAAATCATCTTCAAGCATTCCATCCATATAATCCAAGCTTCCCGTGAAGTGAAGGTAATCTGCAAAATGACAAATAAGAAAGTTAGAAGAATAATACTAGATGAAGAAGTGTATATATAGGTTATTTCCGAGAGAAATTAGCTAAGTATAGACCATTTAGGAGCTAACTAAGCTAATTATGTCATTAAGGTCGAACCCTAGCTAACTATAGGTCGTTTCAGAGCTAACTTGGGTAAAATAGGTCATTACGGAGCAAACTATGCTTATTAAGCCATTTTGGATCTAGCTAGGCTAATTATAGGCCATTTAATACCTAAGTTTGGGGGAATAGGTCATCTTGCAACTATGTAAGCCTTATTATGTCATTTAGGAGAGAACTTAGCTAACTGTAGGTCATTTTTATTAAATAGGTCATTTTGGAGCTAACTAAGCTAATTATGTCATATCGTAGGATAATTAGCCAATTTAGCCTTTCTTGGATGAGTCTAAGCTACGTAGAAGAAGAGAAAAAGAAGAAGAAGTAAAAGAAGGAGGAGGAGGACAAGGAGAAGGAGGAAGAAGAAGAAGGAGGAGCTCCTTCTCCTTCTTCTCCTCCTTCTTCTCCTTCTTGTTATCCTCCTCCCTCTCCTTCTTCTTCTCCTCTTCTTCTTCCTTCCTTCCTTTCATTTTTCCTCTTTCTTCTCCTCTTGTCCCCTTCTTCGGGCTAAATTGTCTTAGAATGCCTTTTTGAAGCTAATTATGTCATTTCGAGGATAATTAGCTAAGTATAGGTCATGTTTTATTAAATAGACCATTTAGGATCTAACTAAGCTAATTATGTCATCTAGGTGGAACCATAGCTAACTATACGTCGTTTTGGAGCTAACTTGGGTAAAATAGTTCATTCCGGAGCAAAATATGCTTATTAAGCCATTTTGGATCTAGCTAGGCTAATTATAGGCCATTTTATACCTAACTTAGGGGGAATAGGTCATCTTGCAGCTACGTAAGCCTTATTATGTCATTTAGGAGAGAACTTAGCTAACTATAGGTCATTTTTTATTAAATAGGTCATTTTGGAGCTAACTAAGCTAATTATGTCATTTTGTAGGATAATTAGCCAATTTAGCCTTTCTTGGATGAGTCTAAGCTACGTAGAAGAAGAGAAAGATAAGAAGAAGTAAAAGAAGGAGGAGGAGGAGGAGGAGGAGGAGGAGAAGGAGAAGGAAGAGGAGAAGCAGAAGAAAAGAAGAAGGAGAAGGAGAAGGAGGAAGAAGGAGGAAGAAGAAGGAGAAGGAGTAGCTCCTTCTCCTTCTTCTCCTCCTTCTTCTCCTTGTTCTTATCCTCCTCCCTCTCCTTCTTCTTCTTCTCCTCTTCTTCTTCCTTCCTTTCATTTTTCCTATTTCTTCTCCTCTTGTCCCCTTCTTCGGGCTAAATTGGCTTAGATTGCCTTTTTGGAGCTAATTATGTCATTTCAAGGATAATTAGCCAAGTATAGGTCATGTTTTATTAAATAGACCATTTAGGAGCTAACTAAGGTAATTATGTCATCTAGGTGGAACCCTAGCTAACTATACATTTTTTCGGAGCTAACTTGGGTAAAATAGCTCATTCCGGAGCAAACGATGCTTATTAAGCCATTTTGGATCTAGCTAGGCTAATTATAGTCCATTTAATACCTAAGTTAGGGGGAATAGGTCATCTTGCATCTACGTAAGCCTTATTATGTCATTTAGGAGAGAACTTAGCTAACTGTAGGTCATTTTTTATTAAATAGGTCATTTTGGAGCTAACTAAGCTAATTATGTCATTTTGTAGGATAATTAGCCAATTTAGCCTTTCTTGGTTGAGTCTAAGCTACTAGAATAAGAGAAAGAGAATAAGAAGTAAAAGAAGGAGGACGAGGAGGAGGAGGAGAAGGAGAAGGAAGAGGAGAAGAAGAAGAAAAGAAGAAGGAGAAGGAGAAGGAGGAAGAAGGAGGAAGAAGAAGAAGGAGGAGCTCCTTCTCCTTCTTCTCCTCCTTCTTCTCCTTCTTCTTATCCTCCTCCCTCTCCTTCTTCGTCTTCTCCTCTTCTTCTTCCTTCCTTTCATTTTTCCTCTTTCTTCTCCTCTTGTCCCCTTCTTCGGGCTAAATTGGCTTAGAATGCCTTTTTGGAGCTAATTATGTCATTTCGAGGATAATTAGCTAAGTACAGTTCATGTTTTATTAAATAGACCATTTAGGAGCTAACTAAGCTAATTATGTCATCTAGGTGGAACCCTAGCTAACTATACGTCGTTTCGGAGCTAACTTGGGTAAAATAGGTCATTCCGGAGCAAACTATGCTTATTAAGCCATTTTGGATCTAGCTAGGCTAATTGTAGGCTATTTAATACCTAAGTTAGGGGGAATAGGTCATCTTGCAGCTACGTAAGCCTTATTATGTCATTTAGGAGAGAACTTAGCTAACTATAGGTCAGTTTTTATTAAATAGGTCATTTTGGAGCTAACTAAGCTAATTATGTCATTTCGTAGGATAATTAGCCAATTTAGCCTTTCTTGGAGCTAACTAAACTAATTATGTCATTTAGATGGAAATCTAGCTATTTTTTTATTAAAACACTAGAAATAACATACCATTAATGTCATCACAGCGGTGAAGCACGGTGGCTCTGGCTTGTTTCACCTGGAGAAGGCTGCCCTGCACAAGGCTCGACTATAGAAGGGTCGTGCGATGCGTTTCGGGAGATATTCTGCACCAAACATCGTTTGCAATGTGTAGTTAGCATGAGCACACTCTTAAGATCACTGCGCTGAAATGAAACTCACCGTCCCCGCCACGTTAATGACTGGCATCGGCGGAGGGACTTGGCCGTTCTTCTCGCACATAGACTGTACATTTGGTTTCGACAAGTCAAACTTTTTATTTATTAACGAAACGGACATTCAAATGCAAGATTTGAAATAACATGAAGAAGAAACTTACCACGAAGAGCTCGTATATGGCCCTGTTAGACGCATCATTCCGTGCCCTCTCCGCCTCCACCAATGTAGTCGTCCTCTCCTCCAGCTCCCTAATTTCCTTATCCTTCTCCGCCATAGCCGCCTGCATTGCCTCTCTCTCTTTCTGAATAGCAGCCTGCAACACAACTCATTGTTAGCAATGTAATCATATTGGTTCCAACGCACAACATAATGCGGAAAGATAGTTGAGTCCATTAAACTAACCTCGATGGCGAGCTCGACTGGCCGTGGACGACGTGTTATCTCCGGACAAGAGCTCGTTTGGCGTGCCTTTATCTGCCGGAGAGTGCTAGGACAATGTATAAGGCCGTCTCCAATGGCGATCGAGCCATGGGGCCTCCCGTTGCCAGCTATCATCACCAGCTCTGGATCAATAGGCCCCTCGCTCGGGTTAAAGTCCTCCCCTTTCCTCGCCTTCCCGCGATCTCTGTACTTCACGAGCTTGTGGTGGGAGGAGATGTTGGTGAAGTTTTCTGGATGCTCGAGGTCAGACTCAGAGAATGCCTTGACCTTCTTGTACGAGGCAGTATGGGCCATCGCATACAGGTCGTACATCTGTGGCGCCTCCGTCTTATTGTGACGCGCCTAAAAGAGAGAGAGAGTAAAATTGTATTAGTAAAGGGCTCAAGATAGCATTAAGAATGAATTGCGTGAGGCATGAAGGAAACCACATACCCAGTTCTTGCCAAATTGGATTAAGTTGACGCTCCCTTGATGGTGTGGCACGCCAACCATTTTGCCACGCCTCTCCTTGGCGTTGTTGTGGCTGGCCTCCCACGTTTCGGAGCACCACTGATCCACCAAGGCCTCCCAACAATCCATCTTATGCAAACACCATCTCGGGGGCACCTAAGTAAATAAAGAGAAATTTTAGCGGGTAAGAACCAAATCAAGGAAACTAACTACAAAGCCTTAATAATATGTTACCTTCATGTAATGCTCCTTCTCCATCTTAGCATCACGACACTTCGCCTTGTCAACCTAATACGCCGCGTGGCATAGTAGTCTCGAACAGCCTACACCCGAGCCTCGTGCCGAATGTTTTGAATTAGGCGGCGACATTCAGTTTCGATAACCTTTGCCGCGTCCTCCTCGTATCCCTCCTCACACCTGTAGTAGGTCTGCAAACGAGACAACACCGATTAGTACAATAAATAGCTATGGTTGATTTATAATTGTGTGAAGGAGAAATTACCCAGAACTTTTGGATCACCATGTCCGCCCTCGTGTCGCACAAAACACCGTCGATCTCCACCTCCGGCGGGGCCGGGGCACCTAAGTAGTGCTCCCAGGTCATTCCTACCTCTCACTCGCGACCGGGCAACGTAACAAACCCTAGGATGTTTTTATGGCAAAGAACACCAAGGACGCTATTGGGCTTGCGAACACCCTTGGCAACAATCCAACCCCTACGGTATGACAAATTAAAGCAAAAACATTAGATATTTGAGAAAATGCGAAGGCAAAAGGTTAAATAAGAGTAAATTAACTTACTTGTCCCCATTTGGCCTAATCGACCACCTCTGCTCGGGGGTCGCTGGCATGAGCGGGTGCCCCGAACTACCACGCTGGTAGACGGTAGCCCCCTCACCCAGCTCCTCGTTGCTACCAGCATCCCACTTGGTCTCTTGGAACGTACCCTCATCCCTGCTTTGCTCCGGAGTCGTTTGGAAGGAAGCCTCTGGGACACGAGTCTCGTGGGTCGAAGGCTCGTCGACCCGAGGCTCGTCGACCCGAGGCTCGTGAACCGGAGACCGTGTAGCCTCCACCTCAGACGAATCCACCCTAGAAGTCCTGTGCTTAGGTGAATCAGCTTGGGGTGGTGGCGGTGACCGTGTAGCCGCCACCTCAGAAGGCGTGGCAGCCACCGCCCTACCTCTCCCCCGGCCACTTGTACCTTTAGTACAACATAAATACCAACATGAGTAATAAAATGTATATAAATACCAATATGCATACAACATGAGTACAACATAAATACCAACATGAATACAACGTGTATCTTTAGTGCCTCTCGGCTTCATGGGGGGTCGACCTCCTCTCACGTGGGGCGCTCCTTGCATAGTAGAGAGCAACACTCTCCGAAGAGGCGAGGCAGGAATGGAAGTACCCATCCCATTACCCGCCGACGAAGAAGTAGCCGCGGAGTGCTTTCGACACTTTCCCACCATCTTTCATCACCTGTCATGACAAAGAGTAAATAAAATTAGTACAACATAAATACCAACATGACTAATAAAATGTATATAATTTAAGTGTATCATCGTCATAAATACCAACATGACTAATAAAAATTGAATACCTAACATGAACTCAAAATTTATATATAGTATAATAGTTGAATACCTCACATGAACTAATAACAATCGTGCTCGTCTATATATGCTTCGGGGTCAATAAATGCATCTTGATCATCACTATCATCAATAAATGCATCATCATCATCACTATCATGAAGAACATGTGGAAGGCCACCATTATATAATCGGCCAAGAAGTGACAGGTCATCCACAGAAGTACCCTCTTCTTCTTCCAGATCTTCCTGTTCGGGCTCAGGGGTTAAGACGGATTCACTATCGCTGTCTACTTCAATGTTCTGGGGTGAAGTAGAGCGGTTCTTGAAACGTTTCTTGGACATACGTGTTTCTTGGAAGAATTCTCCTTCATATGTGTCTGGGTTAATGTGAGGTTCGTAATCCTCTTCATTGAGGGTAGGTGGTCTAAAATGTGGTGGCACTTCATAAACGACATCCCAACCTTTGATATTTGGATCAGTTTGGCACGCCCACGGTAGATAGAAAACTTGTGTCCCCTGTTGAGCCGTAATATAGACATCGGGAACATCTAAGTGGGTGTTTTGGTTGATTTTGACTAGTCCTATATGTTCATGAGTCCTTCTAGTCTCCCTCGGCTCAAACCAATAACATTTGAAGACTACGACGGTCGGTGGGTTTTCACCATAGAATAGAAGTTCATAAATTGCTTCAACTCTTCCATAATACTCGGTGTCTCCTTCGCCGATAGCAGAGACAAAACAATTTGTAGACTTTAGGTCGGGCATAGATAGCTCTTTGCCAAAGGTAAGAAACTGATACCCGTTGATGTTGTATTTGTCAAATGAACGGACCTTATAGTCAAAACCATTAGCGACTTGTCTCAACTCGGCGTCCATAGACTCTGCATCAGCCTACAAGTTTAATACGAAAGAATGGATGCATTAGCCGCAAATTAGACCAAGAAATCAAATGGGACCTTAATGGTAATTAATTACCCTTTGTTTGAACCAAGAGATGAAACCGGGACACTCGCCTCCATGCTTTGCGAGAATCTCATACTCTTCGACGGAATCCTTTTCGATGACCGCTCCATCCGAGAATTCGGCGACGTATCGACTATATCAAATATCCGGGAATAAGAGTAGTTCAGAGCAATTAGAAGTTGTGGGACAATAAATTACCGAGAACTTACTCGATGTACGGCCGCACTTCTGTTAGGTTGGTGAAGATATACAATGAAATGGTCCGCCATTCTTCGACATCCAACGATTTCCCTTTCGAAGCACCGGATGGTGCGAGCTTACCTTTGAATAGGCTGAGGTTGGATCGAACTTTTTTTCGATTGCCCTCATTGTACCGAGGCTTCGGGTTATGCAAATGATGATTTTTGGCTTCGTAGTGTGCTGTCACGAAGTTTGCTGCCTCCTCAGTAATGAATGCCTCGGTCATCGATGCTTCAATTCTATGTTTATTTTTACACTTAGCTCGAAACGTCTTCTGCATCCTCTCAGTTGAGTAGCACCATCAATTTTGACGGGCCCCCCATTCTTGCCTCGGTCGGGAGATGCAAAATCAAATGTTGCATTGGATTAAAGAAGCCCGGTGGAAAGATCTTTTCTAATTTGCAGATTAACTCCGGCGCCAACTCTTCCATTTCATCTAGCACGCGAGGCGATAGTTCTTTCGCACAAAGAGAATGAAAGAAATAGCTCAGCTCTACCAGTACTAGCCATTCATCCTCAGGGATAAAGCCACGCAACATCACCGGCATTACCCGCTCAATCCATATGTGCCAATCATGACTCTTGAGCCCAAATATTTTCAATTTCTCAAGACTCGCTTCCCTCTTTAGATTCGCAGCATACCCATCGGGGAACATCAACAACATTTTCACCCACAATAGAATTTCCCTCATAGCTGGCCTTTCAAGATTGAACCATGCCTTTGGCTTTGCTATGCTTCGCTTTCCTTTCCGTTGTCGCAAGTTTTGCAACGGTCTATCACATAGAGCCTCCAGGTCGATTCTAGCCTTAGGATTATCTTTTGACTTCCCCTCTATGCCGAACAATGTACCAAAAATGGCCTCCGCAATATTCTTTTCAGTGTGCATCACGTCAATGTTGTGTGGGAAAATGAGGTCTTTGAAGTAAGGCAGATCCCATAAGCATGACTTGTGAGTCCAGGCGTGTTCCGTATTATACCCTTTGAAGTATCCTGGACGCAAAGGATCAGGCTCGAGAGCGTTTAACTGATCAAGGGTCTGTTGGCCTGTCAACACAGCTGGTGCAGTGTTTTTGACAACTCTACCATTGATGAAATTCTTCTTGTCTTCTATGAACTTATGGTCAGGATCCAGGAATTGTCTATGCATGTCGAAGCATGAATACTTGCGACCAGCCTGCAGCCAACGGAACTGAAGAGCTGCCTTGCATGTGGTGCACGGGAACTTTCCATGCACACACCAGCCAGCGAATAGCGCAAACGTTGGATAATCATGCATCGAGTACATGTACCACACATGCATTTTGAAATTTGTTTTGGTAGCCGCATCGTAGGTCTTGATCCCATTATCCCAGGCTTCTTGCAACTCATCCTTAAGCGGCTGCATGTACACATTCATATTCTTCCCCGGATAGTTCGGCCCTGGAATTATCAACGTCAGGAAAATGTTCTTTCTTTTCATAATCTCTCCGGGTGGCAAATTTAGTGGAATGACAACTACATGCCAACAACTGTATTGTGCTGCCGTCATACCATACACATTGAACCCATAGGTGCTGATGGAAACTCTAGGTTGCCTTCGATCTTCCGATTTATCCTTATGTAATGCATCAAAGTGCCTCCACGCAAAACCATCTGAAGTATGTACCAGCATCTTGTTCCCATCCGCATCTAGTTCGGTTCTTTTGCCCAATTTGTCCGCATCTAGTCTGGCCGTCTCTTCGACCATGAAAAGACGTTGAAGTCTTGGTACAATTGGCAGATACCGAAGAACACTAATGGGGATTTTGGTCTGATTCTTCTCACCCATGTCGTTGTCTACCACAATATACCTGGAAGAATTGCAAATGGGGCAATAGTTCAAGGCCGCATACTCAAGCCTAAAAAAGGCACATCCATTCTCACAAGCACATATCTTCTCATAGGGCATCTTAAGTACACGGAGGATTTTCTCTAACTGGTATAGGTTTGCAGGCAGTACATGGCCTTTGGGTAGAAAGCGTCCAAATATCGTCATCATTGCGTCGTAGCATTCTCTGCCTAGGTTGAATTGAGCCTTCAGAGCCATTACTTGCGCGATGGCATCCAGCTGACAAAGCTCAGTCTGCTTGTGGAGAGGACGTTTTGAAGACTCCAACATTTCATAGAAGGCCTTTGCACATTCCTCCATCTCATCGTCCGAATCCCGAGCATCATCAAAGTCTTGCACCATGTCTTCAATCCCGGTACCATGCTCGTCGGTGCGACGAAGAATCACCTCAACTCTCGCACGTTTGTCAGACTCACCATGAAAAGATCACACCTTATAATTAGGGGTAAAACCCCACTTCTACAGGTGTTTACCCATTTCAAACTCTGTCTGCTTTTTCTAGTTGTCGCAGTTGGGACAGGGGCACCATGTTTTTTGCTGGCCATTTGCAAATGCGGCTCTCACAAACCCCCTGGTTTTTGTTAACCATTCATGGGTCATGTCTTTCTGACTAGGGTGACCAGTGTACATCCAAGCACGATCACTCATGTTGCCTAGCTACCTATGGGGGCACAAGAAATAAATATATAATTCATCATCTATATTCATACGCTAATCAAGTTTGTTAGTTTTTTTACGTCCATGCAACCTACACGCTAATAGGTAAAGATAGGTTGTAATCCCACCCGAGTATGTGTAGATTGGGTTCGTTTTCCCATGCTCTGCTCCAGATGCGACGCAGAATTTCGACAACACCTCCCCGCTGTTCTCCTGATACACGTCTCGGCAATAAGCAGAGAGGATGTGTACCCGGAGAACAACAGGGGAGGCACCGACGAAATTCCGCATCGGATCCGGAGCACAGCATACGGGAAAACAAACCCAATCCACACATACTCGGGCTGTCCATGGATAATGTTGGACAATTCGAAAGGATGGCGGTTATAAATATGCAAAGAAATGCATATTTATAGATGTCTCCCTTTCGAACGGGAGACGCATACTGGTCACACATACTCATGATTGAAGAAATCTATAACTAGTAAGTTTCATTGGCACGAAGACCGGAACATAGCAAATTAAGGGGCAGGAGGAGAAGTCATTTGTGCCCACCAACAAACGCAGGGGCGGAGCTCGTCCAACGCACGTGGAGGTCGTCGAACTACTGCACACTGAAATTCACACGATCAACACAAATATGGTGTTTTTATAATTATTAATCGGAAAATATGTGGCCTAACTCATAATTTACAAGGTCGGTGGTGTCGGGTGTCGGTGGCGTCGGGGGTTAGTTGCGTCGGTGGTCGGGGGTCAATGTCGTCGGGGGTCGAGGGTCACTGGCGTCGGGGGTTGGGGTCTTTTCGGTCAACAAGAGGTCGAACAGGTGTCGGGGGTCGGGGGTCGAGGGTCAGTGGCGTCGTGTGTCGGTGGTCGAGGGCGGGGGTCGATAGTGAGTGGCATCGGGGGTCGAGAGTCGGGGGTCGATGGTCAGTGGCGTCGGGGGTCGAGGGACGAGGGTGAGTGGCGCCAGGCGTCAGGGGTCGAGGGTGAGTGTGGGGGTGCCGGGGTTCCTTTTTCCTCTTCTTTCTTCTTCTCATCTCTCTTCTTTTTATTCTTCTTCTTCTTCTTCTTCTTCTTCTTCTTATTATTATTATTATTATTATTATTATTATTATTATTATTATTATTATTATTATTATTATTCCTTTTTCTCCTCCTACTCCTCCTCCTCTTCTTCTATTTCTTCTTTCTTTTCTCTTTCTCCTCCTCTCCTCTTTCTTCTTCTCCTTCTTCTTCTTCTTCTTCTTTTTTCTTCTAAGTTTTTTCTTTTCTATCTATTTTTTTCTATTATTTCTTTTCTATCTACTTTATTCTACCTAATAAACTAACTATATAATTTAACAGAAAAAAAGAAAAATCTAACTATCTAATTTAACAGTAAAAAAACTAACTTTCTTCCATTATTTTCTTCTAAGTTTTTTCTTTTCTATCTATTTTTTCTATCTAGTTTATTCTACCTAATAAACTAACTATATAATTTAACAGAAAAAAAGAAAAAAATACATACCGACGGCGCAGGGGGCGGGGCGGCGCAGGTAGGAGGGGCGGCGCAGGGAGGAGGGGCGGGCGGTGCAGGGTGGTGGCGGCGCAGGGTTGTGGCAGAGCAGGGAGGGGCGGCGTAGGGTGGTGGCGGCGCCGGGTGGGGGATGCGCCGGGTGGGGGCGGCGTAGGGTGGTGGCGGCGCCGGGTGGGGGAGGCGCCGGGTGGTGGTGGCGTAGGGTGGTGGCGGCGCCGGGTGGGGGCGGCGCAGGGTGGTGGCGGCGCCGGGTGGGGGAGGGGCGGGCGTGCGGGAGGGGGCGTGTGGGAGGAGGGAGAAGGTGGGTCACCGCCAGGTAGTGGGGGCCGGCAGCCGTTAGTGGGGTGGGGCCGCCGTCCCCTTTGCCGTCCGCCGTGCACCCAGGAAGACGGCAAAGGAGTCTGAGGCAGACGGCAAAGGGGCGGGGTGGGTGGGGGTGGGTTTCAGCCGTTTGGGTGGGGGGCTTTGCCGTCTGCCTAAGCTTTGTCATCCGCATAGGGCTCCTTTGCCGTCTGCCAGCCGACGGCAAAGAGGTGGCAGACGGAAAATTAAAACTTTGCCATCAGCCACCTCTTTGTCGTCAGCATTATGACAGCTGACGGCAAAGAGTACCTTTGCCATGCGTCAGCAGACGGCAAAGGCACGGCAGACGGCAAAATTCTGAATTCCAGTAGTGTGAAGGATAACAATATCGTCCATCTTTAGTGTAACTCATCTGGGTGGAATAATCATGAATATGCATCAATTTAAAGAATTACTTTTGAAGAACAGGTTACAGATATCAACATATCTGCTAAGGGTTGAACCATCCGGGTTCACCCTATATGCCAAGTTATCGGACTTGTCATAACCTCAATGTATGAGCTGAGGGTTAAACCATCCGGGTTTACCCTATATGCCAAGTCACCAAACTTGGTCATATTATTCTCTTTATAACAACACCTTTTTAACACCACACACACACTCACTCACACTTGGTTTATGCGGAAATATCAAGACGTAGTTTAAGCAGGATTACCCAACTGTCCTTGACCGTGGACACGGCTATTCGAATAGTTTACACTCTGCAGAGGTACTACGCTGCACCCACGAGAAACGGGAAACTTCCGTGTCATCCACGACTCGCGGTATATCACATATACCCGAGGTAAGTACCCGATCATCATCTTTCCCCTGACAATACTAGACAAAGAGGTCCACTCGATTGGTACCCAGCCCACATGTTGTATGTCTTACGAGCACCGACTCTTGACAGTATCAACCATGCGGGGACAAACAGTGTGCCTGGAACTCATAATAATGGCATAGTCGTCCTACCTCGCACGACCCCATCACGAGAGTGACGACAATCACTCCCGCCACTAGTAATGTGGCTCTTTGCTAGTACCGACCATAGTAATCAACAAAGCCCCGTCCCATAAAGGGGTATCATGGTCGTACTGGTAAGGTTGGGACGGTCGACACATCAGAAATCTAATCCCATTTTCGAAACCCTCGGGCATTAATGGCACCCGACGGGGTTTTCATAAACTCTTATTTTAACTCATCAACATGCTCATGATAATATGCTTCTATCTTTACTTGTCAACATGGTATGAACATGACCCTCAAGGGATAGGGTCAAGCTCAATGCAATGATCCTATAACTTTACTAGTCAACAAGACAGTAGCATGATCCTCATAGATGGTAGGGTCAAGTTCATCATCTTTGTGCTCCGAGGAGCCATATGTATAGCATCACTATCATGCAAGTGCTTCGAAGAAGCCTTCGGTACCATCACACCAATGATGAACCGGCACTGTGATCACATGCATCGGAAAAGTACTTGCTATTATAGCATGCATCAATGTATGTGCTCAAGTCATGGTCAAAGGGCTGCTTGCCTTGCTCACGTAAGTCCTCGGGGTCTTCGAGGTCTTCCGCTCCAACTCCGCATACTCTGTCTATCGTCAACTATCGTCGGAAATAAACATAGTAAGCCACACAGCAAGCAAGAAATAAATGTGTTCTACAAATAGAAGTTATATTTTTCTTGGACCTCTCTGGTCATAAGAAAAATACCTGAATCCTTTCATAGGAGATTTGGAACCTGAGGGATTTTTGAATAGGTGAAAGGAGCAATAGGTGATCATTGAAGAAGCCAACAGAATCATTCTGTTAGAAATGAGTGGAGGCACTCATTTAATAGAGAATGATTTTAGAAATTTTTAGAAAGTGGCTTCAATTGATTTGGAGTTGAAGTGAATATTCTAGAGATTTTACAATGAGGATTAAATAGCAATAGGAGCTATTTATTTATTGCAACAGAATGAAGCTTGATAAAAATGTTGACCAAGTCTCTAAAAATAGAGAATGATTTTAGAAGTCTCTGGAAGTTTGAATCGGTCCAATTGGAGTTGATTTGAGGCCTAGGGGATTTTTGAAAGATGGGGCTAATACTATTCAGAGTTGGATTTTTAATAAAACTCCACATAAACATGTCTTGGAAAAATGTGCAATGCACAGATCTTGATAGGCCTTGATTTTAGAAACCTGCAGAATTTTGAATCAACATTTTTGGAGTTAGAATGGATTTATGGGAGATTTTTGAAGTTTAAGAAATATGGGAAAAGGATAAAACGGCTCAACTTTTCGGACTAACTAGTGCCTAGGGTGCTGGATAGGCCTTCGGGCCGGCCCAGCAACTCGGTCTGGCCAGGGAGGAGGCCACGCCGAAGGTGACTTCCCCGAAGTGTGCTTCTCGCACGGGGAGACGGTTTCCCACCGAGGCGCGGCCACATAAGTGGCGCGGCCCACCTGGCGGTGTGGCCACCCAGTGACGTGCGGGCCCAGTGGCCCCTTCTTCAACCACTCGCCACATCTGGTAGGAGATGAGCAGGGGAACCGCGAGGAGAGGAAGAGGAGGCCGCGCCACTTCCCGGCCCGAGGAGGAGCGCCGGCGAGCTCAAGACACCTTGCTGCCTCCATTCCCCCACACACGGCATCTGCGGAGGGCTGCAATGGGAAGCCGTCGCGCACCCGCGGGAGGCCGACGACACCGTTGCCCTCAGCACCTGCAGCAAGGAGGAGGGCGTGGAGGGGCTCGAGGGAAGGGGGGTGCGGCGGCCTGGGAACCACCAGCAGGGAGGAAGGAGGCGAAGGGAGGCCTTGCGCATGCCAACCCGCAGAGGCCGGAGCTCTACCCCTTCGGCCATGGCTATGGCAAGAGGAGGAGGAGGCTTGGGGAGAGAGCAGGGACGAGGAGAGGGCTCTAGGGAGAGAGGGAGAGCTGCCCCTGGTTGCTAATGCTCAAGGGGAGGAGGAGGTGATAGAGGGAGAGGAGGGAGAGAGCTGAGGGCTCTCTGGAGCTCTGAGACCACGGGGTAGACACGCGTGCCAGAGGAGTTTTGGAGGTAAGCTGGCGTCGGGGAGCGGTTGGACTAGTCAAATGGGACTCCCTGGTGCTCTGAGACATTTTGCAACGGTTGGAAACAAGTTGCAGCAAGAGGACAAGGGATAGAGCACCATTATTGCAGGCTGTGAGCGTGGTCACCATGGCATCCCGTGTCTACATGGTCCAAATGGCCAGTCCATCACGTCCAGCACGTGGGGCACACCTGCAACAAAGGAACTCTGGAGTTTGGCAACTAGTGAAGATGGTTTGAATGGCTGCTGACTTTGATTTAGTTTGCAGCGGCAAACTTAGTGCTACTAATGAGGGTACTAACACGAGAGATAATGGAATAAAGGCATGTCCAGCAGTCTTAGGCATGGAAGGACTTCATTTCTGCAAAGTTTCAACTCAAACAAAGGAGGGTAGCTACTACTTGCTGTTCAAAGCCATGATTCAGCCAGAAATCCATTTGTAGAAGGGTTGCTCATTTTCTCCACATGAGCAGGACATATCTTTGCTCTAAATGAAGCCTTGGCACACAAGGGAGGCTGTGGAAAGAATTGGGGGTCTTGGGTTAAGCAGAAGTGAAACAAGAGGGTAAAAACAGTGATTCCATGGGTGAAAATGAGAAAAGTTACAAAGGGTCCTTCTCAAATAATTGACCAGTGGTCATGGGAAAGTTACTAGAGGTGAAATGTAACTAGTTGAGGCTGTGGTAGAAAGTTGAGCTCAAGGAATAAAGTGGAAGGGGCAAGAGAAGCCAAATTAGTGAGTGCACATAAGGTGTTTGATCTGTAGTTTGGCTACCAGATGGATTCCAATAGCTATGAAACTTAACAGGATCAAATAGTAGATGAAAATAGGTTTGCACACCAAATTTGGGATTTGCTGGAGAAGTTTTCCAATGTAGACTTGCAAAACCCTAAAAATGGGCAGAAATGGGTTTCTGCTTGGAACCCTATTCAAATAGATTCCCACAAATCCAATATTTGGTGTAGGGGCATTATTTGAGCATTAAGGCATGCACAATAAGTTTGAGGATAATTGGAGAAACTTCATAATGTAAAGCTTACTAAAGTCAGAAATCAACAGAGAGGGTTTTGAGGGTCTTAGGACAAGTTCCTCTATTTTCCTTGGTGTACCACTTGGTGTGGATGCCTTATTAGAGTATTGGAACATCTCCACCAAATTTGAGCACAATTGGAGACATTTCACAATGTAGAGTTGCTCAAATTTGATTCTGGACAGACAAGGTTTTAGAGTGATTAGGGGAGTCAAATCAACTTGGATTGAAATGAAACTTGGCAAGATCATCAAGAATATCATAGATTACATGCTAGAATTTTACTGGAATTTATTTAAAATATTTCTTATAGAAATATTCCAAAAGCTTGAAATAGGCAGGAATGGTTTTGAAGGGATTTGCCCAATATTTTGAACATGACCATGTGTTGAAACTCATAAATATGGAGTAAGTATATCCACTGAGTTTCCCTAAATTTTCTTAAATATTTAGAAAGCAATAAAAATAACTTTCCTTCATAATAGACCATTTCTGGCCTCATAGAAAGGATTTTAAATAAAATAATAAAATAACTTATAAAATAATAATATGGTGGTTTTTGGAAGACATTTTGATAATAGGTTTTAAATAAAATAATTGGTGCAAAAGAAATTCCCTAATTTGAGGACTTGTAGTACAAACCTCATCTCAGGGGTTTGAAAGTTTAATTTAAAGAAATGCTTTTTGGGAAATATAAATATTAGTTAAAATAGATATTTTATCCTAAACACATGGCATGATCATTAGGCAGGAGATCAAGGAATAAGGAGGTAATTAGGAGGATGGCAAGAATTAATGGGGAGCAATCACATGCAACTAAACAAACAGGCAAACAATAGTCACTCCAAGCATCACAATCATTCACAAAAAAAAATTGGTCCTAAATTTTGAAATAAGTTAATTAGTCAGGGAAGCCAAAAACAGGGTGTTACACCGCCATCCTTTCGAATTGTCCAACATTATCCATGGACAACCCGAGTATGTGTAGATTGGGTTCGTTTTCTCGTATGTTGTGCTCTCGATCCGATGCAGAATTTTGTCAGTGCCTCCCTATTGTTCTCCGGGTACACATCCTCTCTACTTATTGCCGAGACGTGTATCAGGAGAACAGTGGGAGGTGTTGCCGAAATTCTGCGCCGCATCAGGAGCAGAGCGTGGGAAAATGAACCCAATCTACACATACTCGGGTGGGATTAGGACCTATCTTTACCTATTAGCGTGTAGCTTGCATGGACGTAATAAAACTGACAAACTTGATTAGCGTATGAATATAGATAATGAATTATATATTTATTTCTTGTGCGCCCATACTTAGCTTAGTTAGCTCCAAAATGGTCTATTTTATAAAAATGACATATACTTAGCTAATTATCCTCGAAATGACATAATTAGCTCCAAAATGACATATACTTAGCTAATTATCCTCCAAAATGACATGTTTAAGCCAAGTTAGCTCCGAAACTACATATAGTTAGCTAGGCTTCCACCTAAATGACATAATTAGCTTAGTTAGCTCCAAAATGACCTATTTAATAAAAAATGACCTATACTTAGCTAAGTTCTCTCCTAAATGAGATAATAAGGCTAACTTAGCTCCAAGATGACCTATTCCCCCTAACTTAGGTATTAAATGGCATATAATTAGCTTAGCTAGATCCAAAATGGCTTAATAAGCATAGTTTGCTCCGGAATGACACATTTTACCCAAGTTAGCTCTGAAATGACCTATAGTTAGCTAGGCTTCCACCTAAATGACATAATTAGCTTAGTTAGCTCCAAAATGGTCTATTTGATAAAACATGACCTATACTTAGCTAATTATCCCCGAAATGACATAATTAGCTCCAAAAAGGCATTCTTAGCTAATTATCCTCCAAAATGTCATATTTAACCCAAGTTAGCTCCGAAACGACATATAGTTAGCTAGGCTTCCACCTAAATGACATAATTAGCTTAGTTAGCTACAAAATGACCTATTTAATAAAAAATGACCTATAGTTAGCTAAGTTATCTCCTAAATGACATAATAAGGCTAACTTAGCTCCAAGATGACCTATTCCCCCTAACGTAGGTTTTAAATGGCCTATAATTAGCTTAGCTAGATCCAAAATGGCTTAATAACCATAGTTTGCTCCGGAATGACACATTTTACGCAAGTTAGCTCCGAAATGACCTATATAATCTAGGCTTCCACCTAAATGACATAATTAGCTTAGTTAGCTCCAAAATGACCTATTTAATAAAACATGACCTATACTTAGCTAATTATCCTCGAAATGACATAATTAGCTCCAAAAAGGCATTCTTAGCTAATTTAGCCCGAAGAAGGGGACAAGAGGAGAAGAAAGAGGAAAAATGAAAAGAACGCAGAAGAAGGAGAAGGAGCTACTCCTTCTCCTTCTTCTTCCTCCTTCTCCTTCTCCTTCTTCTTTTCTTCTTCTTCTCCTCTTCCTTCTCCTTCTCCTCCTCCTCCTCCTTCTTCTTTTACTTATTCTTCTGTTCTTGCTTCTTCTCTTTCTCTTGTTCTAAGTAGCTTACACTCATCCAACAAAGACTAAATTGGCTAATTATCCTAAAAAATGACATAATTAGCTTAGTTAGGTGAAAACATCATAAGAACCTTGGTTAGCTCATCAAAATGACCAATTTAGCTAAAAAATGAAATAATAAGCTCAAAATGGCATAAGAACCTTGGTTAGCTCATGAATATTATATACTTAGCTTGCCTTCCACCTAAACGATATAATTAGCCAATTTAGCTCCAATATGGCTTAATAAGCATAGTTAGCTCCTAAATGACATATTTAACCAAAGTGAGCTCCGAAACAACCTATAGTTAGCTAGGCTTCCACCTAAATGACATAATTAGCTTAGTTAGCTCCAAAATGACCTATTTAATAAAAAAAGACCTATAGTTAGCTAAGTTATCTCCTAAATGACATAATAAGGCTTACGTAGCTCCAAGATGACCTATTCCCCCTAACTTAGGTATTAAATGGCCTATAATTAGCTTAGCTAGATCCAAAATGGCTTAACAAGCATAGTTTGCTCTGGAATGACCTATTCTACCCAAGTTAGCTCCGAAATGACCTATAGTTAGCTAGGCTTCCACCTAAATGACATAATTAGCTTAGTTAGCTCCAAAATGGTCTATTTAATAAAATGACATATACTTAGCTAATTATCCTCGAAATGACATAATTAGCTCCAAAATGACATATAATTAGCTAATTATCCTCCAAAATGACATGTTTAAGCCAAGTTAGCTCCGAAACGACATATAGTTAGCTAGGCTTCCACCTAAATGACATAATTAGCTTACTTAGCTCCAAAATGACCTATTTAATAAAAAATGACCTATACTTAGCTAAGTTCTATCCTAAATGACATAATAAGGCTAACTTAGCTCCAAGATGACCTATTCCCCCTAACATAGGTATTAAATGGCCTATAATTAGCTTAGCTAGATCCAAAATGGCTTAATAAGCATTGTTTGCTCCGAAATGACACATTTTACCCAAGTTAGCTCTGAAATGACCTATAGTTAGCTAGGCTTCCACCTAAATGACATAATTAGCTTAGTTAGCTCCAAAATGGTCTATTTAATAAAACATTACCTATACTTAGCTAATTATCCCCGAAATGACATAATTAGCTCCAAAAAGGCATTCTTAGCTAATTATCCTCCAAAATGACATATTTAACCCAAGTTAGCTCCAAAACGACATATAGTTAGCTAGGCTTCCACCTAAATGACATAATTAGCTTAGTTAGCTCCAAAATGACCTATTTAATAAAAAATGACCTATAGTTAGCGAAGTTATCTCCTAAATGACATAATAAGGCTAACTTAGCTCCAAGATGACCTATTCCCCCTAACGTAGGTATTAAATGCCCTATAATTCGCTTAGCTAGATCCAAAATGGCTTAATAACCATAGTTTGCTCCGGAATGACACATTTTACCCAAGTTAGCTCCGAAATGACCTATATAATCTAGGCTTCCACCTAAATGACATAATTAGCTTAGCTAGCTCCAAAATGGTCTATTTAATAAAACATGACCTATACTTAGCTAATTATCCTCGAAATGACATAATTAGCTCCAAAAAGGCATTCTTAGCTAATTTAGCCCGAAGAAGGGGACAAAGAGGAGAAGAAAGAGGAAAAATGAAAAGAAGGAAGAAGGAGAAGGAGCTACTCCTTCTCCTTCTTCTCCTTCTTCTTCCTCCTTCTCCTTCTCCTTCTTCTTTCCTTATTATTCTCCTCTTCCTTCTCCTTCTCCTCCTCCTCCTCCTCCTTCTTCTTTTATTTCTTCTTCTCTTCTTGCTTCTTCTCTTTCTCTTCTTCTACGTAGCTTACACTCATCCAACAAAGACTAAAATGGCTAATTATCCTACAAAATGACATGATTAGCTTAGTTACGTGAAAACATCATAAGAACCTTGGTTAGCTCATCAAAATGACCAATTTAGCTAAAAAATGAAATAATAAGCTCAAAATGGCATAAGAACCTTGGTTAGCTCATGAATATTATATACTTAGCTTGCCTTCCACCTAAAGGATATAATCAGCCAATCTAGCTCCAATATGGCTTAATAAGCATAGTTAGCTCCTAAATGACATATTTAACCAAAGTGAGCTCCGAAACGACCTATACTTAGCTAGGCTTCCACATCAATGACATAATTAGCTTAGTTAGCTCCAAAATGACCTATTTAATAAAAATGACCTATAGTTAGCTAAGTTCTCTCCTAAATGACATAATAAGGCTTACATAGCTCCAAGATGACCTATTCCCCCTAACTTAGGCATTAAATGGCGTATAATTAGCTTAGCTAGATCCAAAATAGTTTAATAAGCATAGTTTGCTCCAGAATGACCTATTTTACCCAAGTTAGCTCCGAAATGACCTATAGTTAGCTAGGCTTCCACCTAAATGACATAATAAGCTTACTTAGCTCCAAAATGGTCTATTTAATAAAACATGACCTATACCTAGCTAATTATCCTCGAAATGACATAATTAGCTCCAAAAAGGCATTCTTAGCTAATTTAGCCCGAAGAAGGGGACAAGAGGAGAAGAAAGTGGAAAAATGATAAGAAGGAAGAAGAAGAAGAAGAAGAGAAGAAGAAGAGAAGAAGAAGAGAAGAAGAAGGAGAAGAAGGAGAAGAAGGAGAAGGAGGAGAGAAGCTCCTTCTCCTTCTTCTCCTCCTTCTTCTCCTTCTTCTTCTCCTCTTCTTCTCCTCTTGCTTCTCCTTCTCCTCCTCCTCCTCCTTCCTCTTTTACTTGTTCTTCTCTTCTTCCTTCTTCTCTTTCTCTTCTTATACGTAGCTTAGACTCATCCAACAAAGACTAAATTGGCTAATTATCCTACAAAATGACATAATTAGCTTAGTTAGGTGAAAACATCATAAGAACTTGGTTAGCTCATTAAAATGACCAATTTAGCTAAAAAATGAAATAATAAGGTCAAACTGGCATAAGAACCTTGGTTAGCTCATGAATATTACATACTTAGCTTGGCTTCCACCTAAATGACATAATTAGCCAATTTAGCTCCAATATGGCTTAATAAGCATAGTTAGCTCGTAAATGACTTATTTAACCCAACTGAGCTCCAAAACGACCTATAGTTAGCTAGGCTTCAACCTAAATGTCATAATTAGCTTAGTTAGCTCCAAAATGACCTATTTAATTAAAAATGACCTATAGTTAGCTAAGTTCTCTCCTAAATGACATAATAAGGCTTACGTAGCTCCAAGATGACGTATTCCCCCTAACTTAGGTATTAAATGGCCTATAATTAGCTTAGCTAGATCCAAAATGGCTTAATAAGCATAGTTTGCTCCGGAATGACATATTTTACCCAAGTAGCTCCGAAACGACCTATAGTTAGCTAGGCTTGCGCCTAAATGACATAATTAGCTTACTTAGCTCCAAAATGGTCTATTTAATAAAACATGACCTATACTTACCTAATTATCCTCAAAATGACATAATTAGCTCCAAAAAGGCATAATTAGCTAATTTAGCCCAAAGAAGGGTACAAGAGGAGAAGAACGAGGAAAAAGGAAAAGAAGGAAGAAGAAGAAGAAGAGAAGAAGAAGGAGAAGGAGGAAGAAGAAGGAGAAGAAGGAGAAGGAGGAGAGAAGCTCATTCTCCTTCTTCTCCTCCTTCATCTCCTTCTTCTTGTCCTTCTTCTTTTCTTATTCTTCTCCTCTTCCTTCTCCTTTTCCTCCTCCTCCTCCTCCTTCTTCTTATTTTTCTTCTCCTTCTTCTTCTCTTCTTGCTTCTTCTCTTCTTGCTTATTCTCTTTCTTCTTCTACGTTGGTTATTTTCCCCAACAAAGACATACTTAGCTAATTATCCTCCAAAATGACATAATTAGCATAGTTAGGTAAAAACATCATAAGAACCTTGGTTAGCCCATTAAAATGACTAATTTAGCTCCAAAATGACATAATAAGGTCAAAATGGATTAATAATCATAGTTGGCTACAAAATGACATATTTTATCCAAGTTAGGTCTAGAATGACCTATATTTAGCTAAGTTCTCTCCTAAATGACATAATAAGGCTACGTAGCTCCAAGATGACCTATTCCACCTAACTTAGCTATTAAATGGCCTATAATTAGCTAAGTTCTCTCAGAAATAACCTATATATACTTCTTCATCTAGTATTATTCTTCTAACTTTCTTATTTGTCATTTTGCAGATTACATTCACTTCACGGGAAGCTTGGATTATATTGATGGAATGCTTGAATATGATTTCTTGTACCATGGCTTCACGGAAGCTTGTATTGAAACTATTGTAGTATATGGATATATATGAAACTTTGTATGCATGTGGATGAAACTGGTGTAATATATGGTTTGGTACGGATGCAACTTGCATAATATGTATGTAGTATGGATGAAAGTTATTTTAATATGCTTACGAGTACGGAAACAAATTTATTTTTTTCGTATATATATATATATATCCTGATTATTGTGAAAATTGCTGGATATAATAAGAAATAAAATAAAATGGGGATGGTCCCCCCCTTTGCCGTCTGCCCCCGCTAGCAAAGGGGGAGGGCAGACGACAAAGAGGGGAGAGAGAGGGGCTGGTTCCCCCCTTTGCCGCCAGCCCCCTCATGGCAAAGGGGGGAGGGCAGACGACAAAGAGGGGAGAGAGAGGGGCTGGTTCCCCCCTTTGCCGCCAGCCCCCTCATGGCAAAGTGGGGGAGGGCAGACGACAAAGTGGGGAGAGAGAGGGGCTGGTTCCCCTCTTTGCCGTCAGCCCCCTCATGGCAAAGGGGGGAGGGCAGACGACAAAGAGAGGAGGCCTGCCGTTAATACTTAACGGGACCGTTGGTTGATCTGCCGCCCCATTTAGTTTGCCATCTGCCCCCTCATGGCAAAGATTCTTTGCCGTCTGCTTTACAAAAGCAAACATCATAGAACCTCTTCACCGGATATTTTTTTGCCGTCTGCTGACGGACGGCAAAGCCTTTGTCGTCTGTGGTTCCCCCCTTTGCCATCAGCCATGGCAGACGACAAAATTATAAATTCCAGCAGTGAGCGTGGAAGATGTTGAGAACTCTTAGTCATTGCGTTGACAATGAAAGCAGGCCACCCAAAATTATTATCTCTGTTTTCAAAGCTTGAGCTCTGGCACCTCTGCAAATCAATGCTTCCCTCTGCGAAGGGCTTGTCTATTTATGTTCATGTTGAGTCATCCTCCTCTTATAAAAGCACCAATTAGAGAGCACCTCTGTCATTTTTATGCTTTGCTTTTAACTGTGTTGAGTATGAGTGTGACTGGATCTTCTTTGCCATGAATTACAATGTTTAGTCAACCCTTGGTCTTTGAGGGTGCTCTACATTTATGTTTTTCGGTCTCACAAAGAGCTAGTGAGATACCATCTGTTCATACTGCTTCATGTTGTTTTTATTGAAGTGTTGACATTTGAGGCTTATTATTATTTGCTCGCTAGTTGATTATGCCATTGATATGAGTTTACCGTGAGACCTAGATGTCATTTGCTTATGTGGTTTGCTTGTGATCTTGCTGAAACTCTGGATATGAGTTAGACATAGTTGCAACAACAAGATCAAACAGAGTTCGTCAAAGTTTTTATTTTGTCTCTTTCAGTTTGTCAACTTAATTGCTTGAGGACAAGCAAGGCTTTAAGCTTGGGGGAATTGATACGTCTCCGTCGTATCTACTTTTCTAAACTCTTTTGCCCTTGTTTTGGACTCTAATTTGCATGATTTGAATGGAACTAACCTGGACTAACGCTGTTTTCAGCATAATTGCCATGGTGTTGTTTTTGTGCAGAAATAAAAGTTCTCGGAATGACCTGAAAATTTACGGAGAATTTTTCTGGAATTAATGAAAAATACCTGCGCAAAGATCCACCGGAGGAGGTGAGCCAGTGGGCCATAAGCCCAGGGGGCGCGGCCACCCCCTAGGTCGCACCAACCAGGCTTGTGGGGCCCACGAGGCTCCACCGCCTCCAAACTCAGCTCTATTTATTCCGTCTAGCCCGGAAAAAAATCAGAGAGAAGGATTCATCGCGTTTTACGATACGGAGGTGCCACCACCTCCTGTTCTTCATCTGGAGGGCAGATCTGGAGTCCGTTCTGGGCTCCGGAGAGGGGAAATCGTTGCCATCGTCATCATCAACCTTCCTCCATTGCCAATTCCATGATGCTCTTCACCGTTTGTGAGTAACCTCATCGTAGGCTTCCTGGACGGTGATGAGTTGGATGAGATCTATAATGTAATCGAGTTACTTTTTACGGGGATTGATCCCTAGTATCCACTATGTTCTGAAATTGATGTTTCTACTACTTTTCCATGCTTAATGCTTGTCACTAGGGCCCGAGTGCCATGATTTCAGATCTGAACCTATTATGTTGTTGCCAATATATGTGTGTTTTAGATCCTATCTTGCAAGTTGTAGTCACCTACTATGTGTTTTGACCCGGCAACCCCGGAGTGAAAATAGCCGGAACCACTCCCGAAGATGACCATAGTATGAGGAGTTCATGTATTCACCAAGTGTTAATGCGTTGGTCCAGTTCTTTATTAAAAGGAGAACCTTAATATCCTGTATTTTCCATTAGGACCCCGCTGCCACGGGAGGGATGGACAATAGATGTCATGCAAGTTCTTTTCCCTAAGCACATAATACATGCCTACATTAGATTGATGAACGTGAGCTAGTTACTTATCTCTCCGTGTTATAGATCTTACATGATGAATCACATCCGGCATAATCATCCATCACCAATCTAATGCCTACGAGTCTTTTACTACTAGTCCTTGCTATGTTACTTTGTCGCTACTGCTATCGCTACTGCTGTTACTTGCTACTGCTGTCACTACTGCTGTTCTTTGCTACTGATGTCACAATTGCTGTTACTTGCTACTGCTGTCACTACTGCTGTTCCTTGCTACTGCTGTCACTACTGCTGTTACTTGCTACTTTGATGTTACCTGTTGCAAGACTTTTGTGGCGCCATTGATACGACAAGTCAGCAATAGTCTGCCGTCAACAAACCTTTTTCTGGCACCGTTGCTATCATACTACTTTGCTACTAAGACTTTGCTTGCAGATACTAATCTTTCAGGTGTGGTTGAATTGACAACTCACCTGCTAATACTTGAGAATATTCTTTCGCTTCCCCTTCAGTCGAATCAATAAATTTGGGTTGTATACTCTACCCTCGAAAGCTGTTGTGATCCCGTACACTTGTGGGTTATCAATACGTCTCCAACGTATCTATAATTTTTGATGGTTTCATGCTTTTATCTTGTCAAACTTTGGATGTTTTATATACCTTTTATATTTTTTTGGGACTAACTTATTAACTCAGTGCCGAGTGCCAGTTCCTGTTTTTTCCGTGTTTTGACCATTTTCAGAGGAAGATTTGAAACGGAGTTCAAATGGAATAAAATCCCAAAAAGATTTTTCCGAAACAGAAGAAGATCGGGAGACTTGAGAACCAAGGCAGGGGGTCCCCAGGGACCCCACAAGCCCCCCAGCCCCGGACAGGGGGAGGCCGGGCCTCACGGGCTTGTGGGCCCCCTGGACCTCTTTTGCCCTATGTTTTGCGCGTATATACTCCCTAAAATCCGAGAAAAATAAGGAGATCATCGAAAGTACTTTTCCACCGCCAAGCTTCTGTCTCTGCAACATCCCATCCGAGGCACGTTCTGGTGCCCTGCCGGAGGGGGGATTCGGACACGGAGGGCTTCTTCATCAACACCATGACCTCTCCGATGATGTGTGAGTAGGTCACCATAGACCTACGGGTCCATAGCTAGTAGCTAGATGGCTTTTTCTCTCTCTTGGAACTTCAATACAAAGTTCTCCATGATCTTCATGGAGATCTATCCAATGTAATCTTCTTTTGCGGTGTGTTTGTCGAGATCCGATGAATTGTGGATTTATGACCAGATTATCTATGAATCTTATTTGAGTTTCTTCTGATCTCTCTTATGCATGATTTCATATCCTTGTAATTCTCTTCGAGATGTGGGTTTTGTTTGGCCAACTAGATCTATGATTCTTACAATGGGAGAAGTGCTTGGTTTTGGGTTCATACCGTGCGTGACCTCACCAAGTGACATAAGGGGTAGCGAGGCACGCATCATGTTATTGCCATCAAGGGTAAAAACATGGGGTTTTCATCATTGGTTTGAGATTATCCCTCTACATCATGTCATCTTGCTTAAGGCGTTACTCTGTTCGTCATGAACTCAATACACTAGATGCATGCTGGATAGCGGTCGATGTGTGGAATAATAGTAGTAGATGCAGAAAGTATCGGTCTACTTGTCTCGGACGTATGCCTATATGTATGATCATTGCCTAAGATATCATCAGGACTTTGCGAGGTTCTAGCAATTGCTCGACAGTAATTTCTTCACCCACCGTAATACTTGCTATTTTGAGAGAAGCCTCTAGTGAACACTATGGCGCCCGGGTCTACTCCACACCCTATTTTCAGCCTTATACTTTTACTTCGTCGCATTTTCCGCCTTCAGATCTCACTTTGCAATCAATCTTGAAGGGATTGACAACCCCTTTATAGCGTAGGGTGCAAGCTCTTTTGTGTTTGCGCAGGTACTCTGGACTTGACGAGATTCTCCTACTGGACTGATACCTTGGTTCTCAAACTGAGGGAAATACTTACTGCTCATGTGCTGCATTGCCCTTTCCTCTTCAAGGGAAAAACCAACGCAAGCTCAAGAGATGACAGAAGGTTTCTGTCTCGGACGTAGCCAAAGGATTTCTGGCGCCACTGCTAGGGATAGCAGTATTTCCTCTCCCCCTGACGGTAGTACCGCTGGGGTCTGGGTGGTAGTACCGCTACCCCTCGCGGCAGTACCGTTGGGGTCCTGGCGGTAGTACCGCTCAAAAAGGCACAACGGGACAGAGGACTTCGTGGAAATGATGTGGGTAACGACTAGTCAGTGTCGACAAAAAGGTAACACCAGCAATATATACTGACTAGTCATTTTGTATCCTTTCTTCAACACGAGAGAAAGGTGGGGGTGGTGGCCGAAGCCACCTATGTTTGAGACAAAGGTATGACACCGCAAAGAATTATCCTTGGGTTCATGACCAATGCTCGTCTTTCAAGCACAAGTGCCATTTAATAATGGCCAAAGTGAAAGACTTGATCGATTTATTTATAATGGGGGGAGGGGAAGTTCATTGAGAGAACAACACTCCCCCTATCTCCATGCCTACACCTAGAACAAGATGTAATGCAGAGTGAGGTGCAAAGTGCCTAGTTTCAATCCACATTACTTTAATCAATGATATTTAGTTCGTGCCTTAACTCCCGGAACCTTGCTTCATCTAGGGGCTTAGTGAAAATATCTGCTAGTTGCTCTTCAGTGTTGATGAAGTGAACTTCAATATCACCTCGCTTGATATGTTCACGAATGAAGTGATGGCGAATATCAATGTGCTTGGTCTTGCTATGTTGCACCGGATTGAGGGAAATCTTGATAGCACTTTGATTGTCACATAGAAGAGGCACTTTGTCACAAGGGACACTGTAATCCTTTAAAGTTTGCCTCATCCATAGCAACTGTGCACAACAACTTGGAGCTGCCACATACTCAGCTTCGGTGGAAGATAGTGAGACACAATTCTGCTTCTTTGAAGACCAACTTACCAGTGAACAACCAAGGAATTGACATCCTCCAGAAGTTGACTTCCTCTCCACACAGTCTCCCGCCCAATCTGAGTCAGAATAGCCCACTAGGTTGAAGTTTGCTCCTTTGGGATACCATAGACCAAAGTTTGGGGTATGAGCCAAATATCGAAAGATTCGCTTAACGGCCATAAAATGGCTTTCTTTTGGTGTAGATTGAAACCATGCACAAATCCCTACACTCAACATAATATCCGGTCTAGATGCGCAAAGGTAAAGAAGGGATCCAATCATGGAGCGATATACCTTTTGCTCCAGTGCTTTACCATTGGGATCACTGTCAAGCTTGCATCTTGTTGGCATGGGAAACTTGACCGGCTTGCCATCCTCCAGCTCGAACCTCTTGAGCATGTCTTGAGTGTACTTGGCTTGTTTGATGAAGGTCCCTTCTAAGCCTTGTTTAATCTCGAACCCGAGGAAGAACTTCAACTCACCCATCATAGACATCTCAAATTTCTCGGTCATTAGTGCAGCAAATTCTTCATCGAAAGATTCATTAGGGGAACCAAAAGTGATATCATCAACATATAGTTCGCATATGAACAAATCCCCTTTGACCTTCTTAGTAAAAAGAGTGGGATCTATCTTCCCAATTTCAAACCCATGATCTTGTAACAACTCAGTAAGGTACTCATACCACACACGTGGGGCTTATTTAAGGCCATAGAGTGCCTTATTAAGTTTGTACACATGATTGGGGAGCTTGGGATGTTCGAACCCCGGGGGTTGTTTGACATAGAACAAACCATTTAAAGGACCATTAAGAAAAGCACTTTTCACATCCATTTGTTGTAATTTGAAATTATGATGAGAAGCAAATGCAAGCAGCATGCGAATAGATTCTAGACGAGCAACAGTGGCAAAGGTTTCACCGTTGTCGATACCCTCGACTTGGGAGTAGCCTTGAGCCACCAGTCTTGCATTGTTTCAAACCACAATCCCATTGGCATCTTGCTTGTTTTTGAAGATCCATTTGGACCCGATGACATTATGTTCCTCCTTTTATCTTGGCACTAAATTCAGACTTGATTATGCTCGAAGTTGTTGAGTTCTTCATGCATGGCCATAAGACAATCCTCATCATCGAGCGCTTCCTGTACCTGTTGAGGTTCATGATGACCCACAAGTATAGGGGATCTATTGTAGTCCTTTCGATAAGTAAGAGTGTCGAACCGAACGAGGAGCAGAAGGATCTAACAAGTGGTTTTCTGCAAGGTAATATCTGCAAGCACTGAAATTATCGGTAACAAGTAGTTGTGTGGTGAGATGATTTGTAGCAAGGAACAAGTAACAAAAGTAACAACGGTGCAGCAAAGTGGCCAAATCCCTTTTGTAGAAAGGGACAATCCTGGACAAAGTCTTATAGGAGGTAAAGCGCTCCCGATGACACATGGGAAATTCTGTGAAGCTAGTTTTCACCATGTTCATATGATTCGCGTTCGCTACTTTGGTAGTTTGATATGTGGGTGGACCGGCGCTTGGGTACTGCCCTTACTTGGAAAAGCATCCCACTTATTATTAACCCCTCTCGCAAGCATCCGCAGCTACGAAAGAAGAATTAAGACAAAGTCTAACCATAGCATTAAACTAGTGGATTCAAATCAGCCCCTTACGAAGCAACGCCTAAACTAGGGTTTAAGCTTCTGTCACTCTAGCAACCCATCATCTACTTACTACTTCCAAATGCTGAAGTTTTATTTAGTCGATGTTCACATAACACCACTAGAGGAAAAACAACATACAACACATCAAAATATCGAACGAATACCAAATTCACATGACTACTTATAGCAAGACTTATCCCATGTCCTCAGGAACAAAGGTAACTACTCACAAAGCATAATCATATTCATGACCAGAGAGGTAATGAGTAGCATCAAAGATCTGAACATATAATCTTCCACCAAGTAATCCAACTAGCATCAACTACAAAGATTAATTAACACTACTAGCAACCTTACAAGTACCAATCGGAGTCGCGCGACGGAGATTGGTTACAAGAGATGAACTAGGGTTTGGAGATGAAATGGTGCTGATGAAGATGTTTATGGTGATGAGTCCCCTCCGATGAGAGGAGTGTTGGTGATGACGATGGCGACGATTTCCCCCTCCGGGAGGGAAGTTTCCCCAGCAGGATCGTTCTGCCGGAGCTCTAGATTGGTCCTGCTCAAGTTCCGCCTCGTGGCAGCGGCGAATCCTCTGAAAAGCCTCCTCTCGATTTTTTCCAGACCGAAACCCTTCTTGTAGAAAAAGAGGGTGGCCAGTGGGCCAGCAGGGAGCTCACAAGCCCCCTAGGCGCGGCCAGGGGGTAGGTCGCGCCTAGCAGGCTTGTGTCCTCCTGCTGGTGCCCCTCTCGCACTTTTTCGGCCCACTATTTTTTTTAAAGCCCAAAAAAATCCTCGTTGATTTTCATGGCTTTTGGAGTTGCGCATAATAGGTATCTCAAACTTGCTCCCTTTTCAGGCCAGAATTCTAGCTGCCGACATTCTCCCTCTTCATGTAAACCTTGCAAAATAAGAGAGAAACGGCATAAGTATTGTACCGTGAAGTGTAATAACAGCCCAAAAAGCGATAGATATCAACACGAAAGCATGATGCAAAATGGACGTATCAACTCTCCCAAGCTTAGTCCTCGCTTGTCGTCAAACGAAAGCCGAGATCAATAAACATGCAAACATGTTTAGAGAGAGAGGTGTCGACCAAACAAGATACGAACATGCAAGCATCATGATCATGATCAGAACAGCAATACCAACATATAATCTCTCATGCTAAAGTGACAATTCCTTCACAAAGTAAAGTATGGATCAAGAACCTTACCGAGAATTAGCAACCGATAGCCTTTAGTCATTGAAGCAATTGCAATTTATCACAACATCAGAAAGAGTCAAATAAGAGCTTATAAAGCAAATCCACATACTCTATCATCTTTTCGTTCTCTACAATTGCTACAACTCACGTGGTACTCATGAGATCAAAGTTTTAGCTGGACACAGAGAAAGATAGGGGCTTATAGTTTTGCCTCCCAACTGCTTACCTCAAGGGTAATGTCAACAATAATAATTCATGAATACTTACTTCCAAGTTGACATATGAATATAGATCTTTCCCAAGCATATGATGTTAGCCAAGATAAAGGCGAAATAGGGAATTGGTGAAGATCACCATGACTCTTTCAAGGGCAATAAGTAAAGGTACAAGATAGGCCCTTCGCAGAGGGAATCAAAGGTTGTCATGCGCTTTTGAGGTTGGGATGCGTGTCCTCTTAGTGCGGAGGAACGTCACTTTATATTGCATCCTGTGATAAAGAACTTTATTATGGAGTCTGTCGCTTTTATGTCTTCCTCATCACAGGTTCATACAAAGCTTATTTTCCACACACTAATAGATCATACATATTAGGGAGCAATTTTTATTGCTTGCACCGATGACAACTTACTTGAGGGATCTTATTCAATCCATGGGTAGGTATGGTGGACACTCATGGCAAAACTGGTTTGAAGGTTTATGGATGCACAAGTAGTATCTCTACTTGGTGCGGGAGGTTTTGGCTAATATGAGGTGGAAGCAATCATCACATGCTAAGGGATCTCTAGTCATATAACATTGTTCGGAACCAAGCAAACACAATTCATTATGTTGTCTTCCTTGTCCAACATCTACTTCTAGGCATGCAATAGTTTTGTGAGTGTTCACAATCATAGATGGTGTCAAAGATGATATATTTATATGTGAACCTCTCCTTCTTTATCAATTCCTATTAATTGCAACAATGACCAAGGTCTACGTTTGTCTACCCTCAACAAGTTTCAATCATCATTATTTTTATATGTGAAGTCATCACTTTCCATAAGATCATTACCTGACCTTTCATGCTTTTGTTCTTTTCTCACTCTTTTGATCATGGCATGAGGCAAAGCCCTTAACTAAGACACTCTTTATTATATGGCTCACGAGCTCGAATACATCGGGGGTGACACAAATCAAAACTCAAGCCTGAAACACTAAGACCTTTATTCTACTAGAGAAAGATAAAACTGAAAAGGAACAAACTGAAACAAAGGTAAAGGCAAAAGGTGTGATGGTGATACGATACCGGGGCAACTCCCCCAATCTTGGCACGAGCCAAGGGGGTTGCCCATGCCCGTGCTTAGTTGTCTTCCTTTGGAGGTGATTGTGGTGGAGTTGTTGCAACATGGGTTTGATCCTCCGTCTTCCAAGGCATAGGTGCTCCATCATGGAAAGATGACCGAGTCTCTGGAATCCTCAAATTTGCAGCCTGCCGTATTGATTTAAATCTATACTCATACTCACAGTTTTGTTTCTACAGATCATAGATCTGGGCTTGGAGGTGATCAATCCTGTCATAGAGCCTGGAGAGGTGCTTCCCGATGTCATTGGCATCGATGTTGTGCTTGTTGGTGAACTCTGTGATGATCATGTGGTTGGCATTGAGTCCACGCTCCACCAGACCTTGGCACTTGAAGACTTGTTGCTCCATTGCTTCGAGCCTCGCCTCCATGCTTCCGGTCATCTTGGACCCCTCAACATCACGGATGTCCAACATCCCCTCATGCATCTCGATAGATTGAGGGTGTTGTAGCACTCCCGCGAGGTAGGGATTGATGACCTTCTCGAAGATCTTGTCCTTCGGAGCTTTTGGGGACGCCATAGCGATCTAGATCTGCAGCAAAAACAGGCTCAAAACGAAAACAGAGGAAGTTTGCGTGATACGAGGGTCAGACCTTATGGGAGAATATATAATGATTTTTTTCCAACCAGAAGGAGTACTCCACAAGAAAACGGAGTCCGGGAGGCACACGAGGTGGCCACAAGCCCCCCAGGCGCGGCTAGGGGGGTGGCCCGCGCCTGCCTGGCTTGTCGCCTCCTCGTGCGCTTTTCGTACTACTTCAAAATTTTCTATTTTTCTAAATATTCCAAAACGGAGAAAACTTCCTACTGGAAAAGTTTTGGAGTCTGTTTACTTACCGAATCACATACCTCTTCATTTTCGGAGTCGGAAACAGGCTGATAAATATCCCTTAGGTACTCCTCTAGAGTTATGGTATTGATAATATTGCTTTCAACATTTATGGGAGTACCGGGGATATAATGTTTGATTCTCTGCCCATTTACCACTCTCGGACAATTACCTTCCGTGTTGTTGATCTTGATAGCACCGGAACGATATACTTCCTCAACAATATAGGGACCTTCCCATTTAGAGAGAAGCTTGCCTACAAAAAATCTTAAACGAGAATTATATAGCAAGACATAATCACCTACATTGAACTCACGCTTTTGTATCCCCTTATCATGCCACCTCTTAACCTTTTCTTTGAACAACTTCGCATTTTCATATGCCTGAGCTCTCCACTCATCAAGCGAGCTAATATCAAATAACCTCTTCTCACTAGCAAGTTTGAAATTAAAGTTGATCTCTTTGATTGCCCAATAAGCTTTATGCTCTAGCTCAAGAGGTAAATGACATGCTTTACCGTACACCATTTTGTACGGAGATATGCCCATGGGATTCTTATAGGCAGTCCTATAAGCCCACAGTGCATCATCGAGCTTCTTAGACCAATTATTTCTAGACCTGTTGACAGTCTTTTGCAGAATTAGTTTAATCTCTCTATTGCTTAGCTCTACTTGACCACTGTACTGAGGGTGATAGGGGACGCAATTCTATGGTTGACATCGTACTTAGCAAGAGTTTTACAGAAAGCACCATGAATAAAATGTGAACCACCATCGGTAATTAGATATCTAGGGACTCCAAATCTAGGGAAAATAACTTCTTTAAGCATCCTGATAGAGGTGTTGTGATCAGCACTACTAGTGGGGATAGCTTCTACCCACTTAGTGACGTAATCAACAGCAACTAGGATATGAGTATACCCGTTGGATTTTGGAAAAGGTCCCATATAATCAAAGCCCCAAACATCAAATGGTTCAATGACAAGTGAAAAATTCATAGGCTCCTGAACTTTACCGATATTACTTATTCTTTGACATTCACCACAAGACAAGACAAACTTACGGGCATCCTTGAAGAGAGTGGGCCAATAGAAACCTGATCGCAATACATTGTGTGCAGTTCACTACTAGGAAAAGGCTTGCTAATGGCGCACCTATTTTGGCTACTAATGGCGCACTATAGGTGCGCCACTAGCATCACGCCATTAGATTTTTTTACTAATGGCGCACCACAAGTGCGCCATTAGTATCTGGTATACTAATGGCGCACCAGGATGTGTGCCATTAGTATTGCTCACGGTGCGCCATTAGTATCTGGTATACTAATGGCGCACCTAGTAGTGCGCCATTAGTATAGATCCTGGTGCGCCATTAGTATAGATCCCGGTGCGCCATTAGTATAGATCCTGGTGCACCATTAGTATAGATCCTGGTGCGCCATTAGGATAGCTTATGGTGCGCCATTAGTATGCCTCCCAGGGCCATATTGACCCATACTAATGGCGCACTAGTGTGCTGAGTGATGCGCCAATAGTATGAATATTAGGTATATTTTATTTTTTCTGATATTTGCACAGGTTACAAAACGTATTATTGCACAGAATATGGAGAGCACAACATATAAACAACAGATTTATCGAATACAATAGAAGATTACTCTCCGAATACAATTCATCATATTAGTCTCCGAATTTAAAATACCGAACAAAGTTAGAACATTACAAGTCTCGAGACCGCGAGTAGCAAGTTTGTCTTCACATTACAAGTCGATATCGATCATCTAAACTACCATCACATAGAAGAGAGCTGCGGTCATCACGATGAGCATAATCGCGATGAAACTGGTCTTCATCCGGTTCCTCCAACGCTCCCTCCTCTCTCCCGCTAGATAGCGCGCGTATCTAACTTCCACCTCCGCCCTAGTGGTGTACTCTTTGTAATTGTTGCCGCTGAAATGGTGAACCGGTCATCTGTGTGTGCGCTGCCATCATCAGTGCTGCCATCATCAATGAAGTGCCTTGAGAGACCAAAATCGGCAATTTTCGGGATCATTTTATCATCCAACAATATATTTGTAGTCTTAAGATCTAAGTGGACAATACGCCGCTCAACATGGAGATAATGTAAGCCTTCATAGATTTCTTTGATGATCCGATAATGCTCTGTCCATTCAAGTACACAAGATACTCCTATAATGGGACGAGAAGAAAGAGGGGTCCAATATCAGAGATACTTTGGTAGGTAGTGCACAACACAAAACATGATTAGTTATATCCCTTCTATAATTCTACAATGTTTTGTTTAGCCACATCGTGCTATAATTGTGGAATGCTTGAACCATATAATATTTAATCAATGATAAGTAACATGAAGAAGAAGTTGAGAGTGGGGGCAGAGAGTGGGGGTTGAAACACATGATACGTGCCAGATGACCTTACCAGTGATATACTTATCAAGAGTCCCTCTAGGTAGATACTCGAAGCAAAGCAACATTTGTCGTACATCTGCCATTACAGACCCTGCCTCATGTTCTACAATTACGCCAGGGAACTGCTGTGTAAAACTTCTCAGATTTGCGGAATCCATTTTCCCTATATTTGAATGAACATAAATACAAACAATCAATAGGAAATAAAATGCAATACAAGCGTTAGTAAAACAATAGGGCAAACTCTTTGGGCAAAGCCAACGATTCAAGTATAACAATTTACTAGTTGGATACATGCTTTCACAGTAACAAGATATCAAGTATTAGTTTCCGTGCCATTTATGCCCTCCGTTCACAAATATAAGATGTTTTGGATATTTCAATATGGACTACATACGGACTGACAAATATAGCAGTCGAGTAAGATGAGAAAGTGCAATTTGCCGGTAGTGAATATGATAACCATCCTGCTCGCCAGCAAAGGAAAGCATCGAGGCGGACTGGCTCCATCATGGAAGCCTGTCCCTGACAGCATAAGTGTAGCAGAGGGCCGGCAATGCCACCTTGCTACTCTGCGCATAGTACAGGAAGGAAAGCAGGTCTCCATTGTCGATGCCCGAGCAAGAGTTGTAGACTTGCTCGGCTTGGTCAATTCATCAAACACCTCGCAGGTGCTGGAGCATGGCGACCTGGAACTCTTGTCCTGAGAGAAAAAAAATCATCCCGAGCAATATAAAGATAGAAGGACCTTGCACACTGGGTTAGCGTGCTGAGTTGCTTTGCCCTCAACATGAACTGCAATATAAAGTTTACATAGTGTTAGCAAGTAGAAAGATTCTTTTTTCATAATCTGCATTAAAAAATACAAGGTCATGACAACATTTGTTTCAATGGACTATTATCATGAAAGCTACAAGAACCACAGAAACAGTACAAGCCACAAGGAAAAATAAGCTACAGAGAACATGACATGAATATTGTCAAGTGAATGCCGAAATCCTGCCATTTCTTGTGTGTGATACAATCATGACCGTTAACCAATAAGCCAAAGTCTAAAGCATATTTACAAGTTCCACGACAACTTTTTTTAATACTGGTGATATAAAAGAATCAGACTGCACACAGGAGCGGGCCCAGGATTTAAAGAATGTGCATTCAAAATTTCAAACTCAATTTTTCCATGGCATAAAGCCTTACTTTTGCCATTTATAACCAAATATATCACCATAATTCATGTGGAAAATTCAAATGCTCATGCCTAAACAATTTATGATTCACTGCAAAGAAACTACAAATTTGTATATACTAAAAAGAAAGCCAAATAGATAAATTAACTTACTATTGTATCCATACTCTTGGTGTTCGATGAGGCTCGCACAGTCGGCCTACTGGGCAACGGAAAACGAAGATGATGCATCGACACGTGTAACTAGCAGTGTGTGTAACAATACATAGATTTAACGCAACTAAGATAAGATTCGACACAAGAAAAAAAGCCAAATATTGACATCGGAGTATAAAGATGTATTAAGATATACGAACGCATCGAATTATCTACATGAACGCATCGAGCGAGCCTTCAACGCGGCAATGCCCACTGCTGTCGACTACAGAGATGGATTAAAGTTGGATTGAGCCAACAGATGGCTCTGGTCACGCCGCCTGCCTATGCCGCAGTGCGCGCGTGCGATCAGGCGATGGCGATCCGCCCAGTCGCCATTCCCTACCGCTTCGAGTGCGGATGGAAATGGAATTATGGATGGGAGGCGTCGGTTTCTTCTGCGATATTTCTTTTTACCGAAGCGCTATGCTATCGATGAATTTCTGGCTCGTGCGGGCAGGCCCTGCGTGCTACAGCGATTTGGGCCATCTCGGGGTGTGGGCTAGTCTTCATTTTTGGGTTGAAATCGTTAGCTTGCCTAGTTTACTGTATTTTTTCGTTTTTCCCCGATACATATACATGGTATATGTTATATATACATGGTTTCTTGGCAAAAATTATGGGTATTCAACTGAATACCCTTGAATTGAACTAGGCCCGCCCCTGACTGCACAATGAATGTTGGCATGCAGTACACTGCATAATGACTGAGTAATGTAGCTATTAAGTTCAGGAATTACATCTAGCCTTGCTTGTTATGATTAATTTAGCAAGATTTGTTTTCCCTCCAGTTCGCCTAAATTGAATATACAAAACACCATATTATGGTGCTCCATTTTGGCTATTGAGAACTCACTAATATCAACAAAATGCACTAAGGTTATTTACCAATGTAATTGCCACCCAGTTGCATTTCCGAAGACCCTTCTCATTCAAATGATAAGCATAACAGCATACAGTTTGATAGACAACAAGGTGGTGTTCAACTAGAAAAGGTTTCAAGCCAGATATGGTGCATAAATGGGCTACAAGCTTAATGTGATTTCTTGACTCATTTCATGTGCTCATCTAGTCATATCTTCTGTCTTTTAAGAACATGAGAGAATGATAGTATGTATTGTGAAGGATATAATTTAATACTCCCTCCGTCCAAAATAAGTGTCACAAAACAAGCATGCGTAAATGTAGGTTAGGGAGGGGGGGAGGGACTTACTGGTTAATAAATTAATCAACGAATTTCAAGAATGCGTATATATGTGGACTTCTACCCACCAAGTGGAGGGTGGACTCCTTCTAGATGTTGTAGTCAGCCAGAGTGCGCCCATCCATCCTCAAGCTGCTTGCCAACGAAGATGAGACACTGCTGGTCCGGTGGGATGCCCTCCTTGTCCTGGATCTTGGCCTTGAAATTTTTCAATGGTGTCAGAGGACTCGACCTCGAGGGTGATGGTCTTGCCGGTGAGGGTCTTCACAAAGATCTACATCTGTAAATAAATAGAAACATACCATACAAGGGTAAGGCACGATAAAGGGAAATCTGCAGTTCATCAAACGATACACAAATCGGATTGCACAACAGGGATGTAATTGTAACTCAGAATCCCCTAGCGAAAACTGATGACACTGTTAAATTTTGGAACAACTCCTAGCAGGCTAGCACAATCGGGAGTATATATGATCTAGTTGTACCAAACAAGCTGGTTAAGCCATGGAGGATAATATCTTCAAACCCAGATGAATTTAAGAGTAGAATCGAAAGGCTACACTCACAAGCAGCTATAAGACCGACCACAAGAGGGTCTAATATGTATCTTAGAGAACATAATATGATCGGTCTACAGAGAGAACTATACTTGAATTTAATTCAGAGTTATCATACAAATAAACACAATCCTGAGAAAACAACCAAAACATACTTGAATCATTTCAACACCAGCTTCCTAAAGCAAGACTTTGTAGATGCGTCGAGCAAACGAGTTGATTATGTTGGATGTATCCCTTACAGAACAGGCTTATTAGTTGCAATATGAGGGGTACAAAAGCAGAAATCCACGAGAATACTAGAAGATTTATCAACAACCGAGGAGAATCGGATAAGTAAAACTGATGGATGGACCAAACAACCAGAAATCGCATCGCGGTCGGCAGATCTGCTCGAAAATCCAGGCATAATCGAGAGAGATTCCCCTACAACCGAGCCTACTCAAACTAGACTAAACGAACGAGCAGCAATCGACAATCAACAATAGCACGTCGACCCACGGATCTAGTTCCGTCCATCCAAACTACTAACAACAATCGAGAGGAACGAACAATAATCTACAGGGCCTGATAATAATCTATGAAGAGGAGGCAAAGGCGGAGGGATGGGTCGGAGGCTCGCATGCATACCTTGAGGAGGGGGAGGAGAGAGCCTTCGCTTTCGATCGATGGGAGGTGATTTTCTGGCGATATCGGACGGGAATGGGAAGGGGGAGGGGGAGGTGGGGGGAGCTTACGGAAGAGGATGAGGCCCCAGAAGGCGCCGGCGAGGGAGGAGTAGGCAACGCGGCGGATGGAGAGGTCGAGGCAGGCGTCCCACTTGGCATCTAGGTCGTACCGCGGCGGGATCCCGGAGCTCGCGGGCGGGGACGTCTTCGGCGCCGGCGACGGGACCGTGGCCGGGGCGGGGGCGGCAGGTGACGCGGGCGCGGGCGCCGCGGCGGCATTCTCGGACGACTCCGCCATGGGAGGGAGGATAGGAAGGCACGAGGGTTTCTCGCAACACGGGCGAGGAGAAGAGGGGGTGGGGTGGGGTGAGACGCGAATGGGGGAGAGAAAGGCAGAGGATGGGTGCAGGGTGGAGAGAAGCGACGCGAATGCTTGCCGCTGCGGTTGGTCCCCAAAAGTACTAATGGCGCATCACCTACAAATGCGCCATTAGTAACCTTGTTTACTAATGGCGCACCAGCTGGTGGTGCGCCATTAGTAGTTTTGCAAAAAAATGAAAATTATAGTAGTGGCGCACTGGGTGAGTGGTGCGCCATTAGTATTTTCAGAAAAAAAAGAAAAAAAAATTGTTAGTAGTGGCGCACCGTATGTGTGGTGCGCCATTAGTGTCCATCACACTAATGGCGCACCTGCTCATGGTGCGCCACTGCTATATAGTAGTGGCGCACCACTTGTCTGGTGCGCCATTAGTGTCTATATTATCTATTGTATTCGATGGTGCACCACACACACAGATAGTCTTCTATTGTATTATCTATAGTAAATATTAGTATTTTTTCTATGCATTGTTTTCTTGTGCTGGTTGCACCTTGGTTTGAGAAGTGCCTAGTATTTTTTTTTATGTTTGCAAGTAGATGCCTATTATTATTTTTTTGATGTTGGCAATTAGATGCCTATGAATATCTAGTGCCTCGCAACAACATCTAGTGCCTATTATTTTATTTTTGATGTTTGCAAGTAGATGCCTATGAATAGGAGTTGAATCTTGTGAATAGGTGTTCTAGTGGTAAGTATGCCGACGGCGGCGGCGGTGGAGCGGGGGAGGGTGCGGGGGGTGCTCGGCGGCGAGGGGGATCTTGCGAGGGGTGATAGCAATCGAGATGGAGGGGATAGAGATCAAGTGTCCTCATGAATATTCAATATTTTTTCATATTGAATATGAAAAAATATCATCAAATTTGAAAATGTCGAAATACAATCGAAAAATTAAGGCTACAATTTAAATACAATCGATCTTAGCTAGCTATTTGTTCACAATCTTCTTGCCTTTATTTTTCGTAAATGGAGTTCTTCTCTTGAACGGACGTCCTTTAGGTAGGGTGGTCCTGCTTCTTCTTGGGTGTATGCTGGTACTTCATCATTGTCGTCATGTTCCATCTTCGGGTCGCCGTACTTGTTGAAGTCTTGCTCATTGGCGACTCCATCCGTTCCGATGATCTTCCTTTTGCCTCTCCTCACGACAACACGACTAGGCTTTGGCGGGTCGGTAATGAAGAAGCATTGGTCCACTTGGGAAGCCAGTACCCATGGCTCATTTTTCGTGGTGACGTTTGCGCCCGCGGTCTTGGATTTGGCTTCGGGTATAACCATGGTGGTGAAATACCGGTCTTCTTTTATGACGCTCTTGGCCCATCTGACACGGAACATCAGGACCTTCTCTCCAGCGTAGCTCAGCTTCCAGATCTCCTCGATCCTTCCGTAGTATCTGTCCTTGTCGTTACCGGTGTAGGATTCCATCGTTACCCCGGAGTTCTGATAACCATCGCTCTTCATGTCCTTTCCCTCGGTGTAGAATGTGTAGCCGTTGGTATCGTACGCCTCCTATGTCATCAGGTTGTGCTCGGCGCCCTATGACAAGGCGAATATGAGTTGTTCTTCCGCGGAAGAATCATCATGTAAAGGCTACGACATAAGCTTCTGCTTGAACCAACGCGTGAAACATGAGTTGTGCTCTTTGATTATATCTCCGTCCATCCTCTGTTGGCCTCGGTCATTGTACGTCTTTTCAATAAAGGTTTTGTGCTCTACGACCCAAGGATCGACCACGTCTATGTGTTGTAGCACGACTAGGTTTGCTCTTTCAAAGTCGGCGAGTCGACCCTCGAAGTCGACATGCATTTCGCGACGAAATACCGTTGCAGACGAGGAGTGATCGGAAAGTACAACACCACTTTGCTACCTTAGGGTCCGCGAAATACCGTTGAAGATGAGGAGTGATCGGAAAGTACCACACCACTTTTCGAGGAGCTTTCTTCCTCTTCTTGTATCGACTGACGCCGCACACCAGACATATGGTAGAATCCGCGTGCTCATCCCGATAAATGATGCAATTGTTCATGCACACATGGTATTTCTGTTGGAATTATGCCCTAGAGGCAATAATAAATATAGTTATTATTATAATTCCTGTATCAAGATAATCGTTTATTATCCATGCTATAATTGTATTGAATGAAGACTTATATACATGTGTGGATACATAGACAAAACACTGTCCCTAGCAAGCCTCTAGTTGGCTAGCCGGTTGATCAAAGATAGTCAGTGTCTTTTGATTATGAACAAGGTGTTGTTGCTTGATAACTGGATCACGTCATTAGGAGAATCACGAGATGGACTAGACCCAAACTAATAGACGTAGCATGTTGATCGTGTCATTTTGTTGCTACCGTTTTCTGCGTGTCAAGTATTTGTTCCTATGACCATGAGATCATATAACTCACTGACACCGGAGGAATACTTTGTGTGTATCAAACGTCGCAACGTAACTGGGTGACTATAAAGATGCTCTACAGTTATCTCCAAAGGTGTTCGTTGAGTTAGTATGGATCGAGACTGGGATTTGTCACTCCGTGTGACGGAGAGGTATCTCGGGGCCCACTGGGTAATACAACATCACACACAAGCCTTGCAAGCAATGTGACTTAGTGTAAGTTGTGGGATCTTGTATTACGGAACGAGTAAAGAGACATGCCGGTAAACGAGATTGAAATAGGTATGCGGATACTGACGATCGAATCTCGGGCAAGTAACCCGAAGGACAAAGGGAATGACATACGGGATTATATGAATCCTTGGCACTGAGGTTCAAACGATAAGATCTTCATAGAATATGTAGGATCGAATATGGGCATCCAGGTCCCGCTATTGGATATTGACCGAGGAGTCTCGCGGGTCATGTCTACATAGTTCTCGAACCCGCAGGGTCTGCACACTTAAGGTTAGACGTTGTTTTATGCGTATTTGAGTTATATGGTTGGTTACCGAATATTGTTCGGAGTCCCGGATGAGATCACGGACGTCACGAGGGTTTCCGGAATGGTCTGGAAACGAAGATTGATATATAGGATGACCTCATTTGATTACCGGAAGGTTTTCGGAGTTACCGGGAATGTACCGGGAATGACGAATGGGTTCCGGGTGTTCACCGAGGGCGGGGGGGGGGGGGGGGGGGGGCAACCCACCCCGGGGAAGCCCATAGGCCTGGGGGTGGCGCACCAGCCCTTAGTGGTCTGGTGGGTCAGCCCAAGAAGGCCCTATGCGCCATAGGAAGAAAATCAAAGAGAAAAGAAAAAAAAGGAGGAGGTGGGAAAAGGGGAAAGGACTCCTCCTTCCAAACCTAGTTGGACTCGGTTTGGAAGGGGAGGGTTGCCCGCCTTGGCTCGTCCAAAGTCCTTGGGGGTCCTTGGACCCCAAGGCAAGGCTCCCCCTCTTCCCCTATATATACGGAGGTTTTAGGGTTGATTTGACACAATTTGCCACGGCAGCCCGACCACATATCTCCACGGTTTTACATCTAGATCGCGTTTCTGCGGAGCTCGGGCGGAGCCCTGCTGAGATAAGATCACCACCAATCTCCGGAGCGCCGTCACGCTGCCGAAGAACTCATCTACCTCTCCGTCTCTCTTGCTGGATCAAGAAGGCCGAGATCATCGTCGAGTTGTACGTGTGCTGAACGCGGAGGTGCCGTCCGTTCGGCACTAGATCGTGGGACTGATCGCGGGACGGTTCGCGGGGCGGATCGAGGGACGTGAGGACGTTCCACTACATCAACCGTGTTTCTTAACGCTTCTGCTGTGCGGTCTACAAGGGTACGTAGATCGAATATCCCCTCTCGTAGATGGACATCACCATGATAGGTCTTCGTGCGCGTAGGAAAATTTTGTTTCCCATGCGACGTTCCCCAACAATTTCACGTGCGGTAAATCCAGAGGACACACGATATTCTTCGCCTCCTCGAAACTGGTCGGGCACTTGTTCCCCTTGGGAAGACATTCGTGCCAGAATGACATGTTCTCGTCAAAGCATGCGTCGGTCATTTTGTGTTTTACCTTCATCTCTAGAGCCATGAGCGTTACTTTCAGGCGGGTATCCTCGGGCCTGCATCCTTCAAACAATGGAGTAACCGCGTCTATCTCCAGTTGATCCAGCTTGGCTTTCTCTTGGGCGGCAGCTCTTGCGTTATCCATCTGCTTGAGAAGCAGCTCTTGAATATGAGGGTCCTGCACCCAGGCCATCGATGGTCCATCGTCGTCTGCTCTGGCATCTTCGTCTTCATGATCATGCCCTTCGTCTGCTCCGACATGTTCCTCATCATCATGCTCGGCATCTTCTACATGATGACTGTGTCCTCGAGATTCTTCGTCTTCTCGCCCACCCTCGCCGCGGTTGCCTTGCTCATGCCCTTCCTCATTTCTTTCCCGGCCCCCATGGACGACTTCATAATCATCTTCATCACCTTGCCACCGATAGCCATCCATGAAACCACGCAAGAGCAGGTGGTCCCGCACCTTTACGGAATCCGGGTCCATAAGGCTCTTCAGCTTGCATCTTCGACATGGACATCTTATCTCCGTCTCGTTCTTTTGAAGAATCTCGGCCTTCGCGGAGCTCAGAAACCTATTCACGATGCCTTCGGTCATCGTGCGGACCATGGTTGCCTGCGGGGTAGAGAAAAACGATATTTTAGAACCAAAATTTTTTTTGGCATGACTTTGCCTAAAAATAGGACAAAAAAGAATGCATAGTGCCAAATTCTCGCCGAAACGGAAATGAATCAACATTCCGGGAAAATATTGGCAACTATCGTATTTCAAATACCGGTACCTGCAAACACAAACATATATGCAACACCACAAACATATGCAACACCACAAACATACGTAGATCTGGCTAGGCTAGAAAAAAGTAGATCTACAACGTAAAAGCTTTCCCCTTACTTACCTATCCAAAAAAGGTAATTTAACCACTTAATTTGGGTGAATCTATGATGCAAATGAGGTGAGGAGGAGGAGGCACACGAGACAAGCTTGGAGGAGAAGGTGGAGAGAATGAAAGTGGGGAAAGTGAGTGTGGTAGGTGGCTGTCCAAAATATCTAGCTGGTCTCAGGTTACTAATGGCGCACCACCTACATATGCGCCATTAGTAACCCTGGTTACTAATGGCGCACCTCCTCTGGTGCGCCATTAGTAGTTCTGAAAAAAAATAGTAGTGGCGCACCACCAACAGATGCGCCATTAGTAACACTGGTTACTAATGGCGCACTAGCTGTGGTGCGCCATTAGTAGTTTGCAAAAAAAACCAATTTTTTTTATAGTAATGGCACACTACTAACAGATGCGCCATTAGTAACCCTGGTTAGTAATGGCGCACCAGCTGCTGGTGCTCCATTAGTAGTTTTGCAAAAAAAATAAAAATAAAAAAATATAGTAGTGGCGCACCGAGTGTGTGGTGCGCCATTAGTGTCCATCACACTAATGGCACACCTCACATGGTGCGCCACTACTATATAGTAGTGGTGCACTGCTTGTGTGGTGCGCCATTAGTATCTATATCATCTATAGCCCTTTTCCTAGTAGTGGTTCTATCTCCCGCATGGTGTCCTCCGTAGGCCTCGGAGTGACACTTCTGTAGGATCTGTCCCTGTTCATGTTCAGGTACACAACCTCTAATAACACCATCTACTCCTTCCTTATAAAGGTGAGGATCATCCCAAAAGTAATATCTCAAATCAAAGAAGAATTTCTTCTTTTGTTGGTATGTGAAACTAGGTGGTATATATTTGGCAACGATATAGTTTGCATAATCAGCATACCACGGTGTAGTACGTGAAGCATTGATGACATTCAGTTGCTCATCAGGAAAGCTATCATCAATACGTTGTGGGTCATCAAGAACATTCTCCAACCTAGACAAGTTATCTGCTACGGGGTTATCAACACCCTTCCCGTCGACAACGTGCAAATCAAATTCTTGTAGCAAGAGAACCCATCTGATAAGTCTAGGTTTACCGTCTTTCTTCTCCATAAGGTACTTAATAGCAGCGTGATTAGTGTGAATAGTGACTTTGGAATCAACTATGTAAGACCTGAACTTTTCACATGCAAACACGACTCCCAAAAATTCCTTTTCCGTAGTAGCATAGTTTCTTTGGGCACTGTCTAGAGTTTTACTAGCATAGTGAATAAGATTCAACTTCTTATCAACTCTTTGCCCTAGGACAACACCAACAGCAAAGCACTAGCATCACACATAATTTCAAAAGGCAAGTTCCAATCAGGTGGTTGAACAATAGGTGCAGTTATCAAGGCCTTCTTAAGTACCTCGAAGGCTTCCTCACAATCATCATCAAAAACAAAAGGAATATCCTTTTGCAAGAGATTGATAAGAGGCCTAGGAATCTTAGAGAAGTCTTTAATGAACCTCCTATAGAAACCAACATGACCAAGGAAACTTCTTATTCCTTTGATATCTGTGGGGTATGGCATTTTCTCGATTGCATCAACCTTAGCCTTATCGACTTCAATACCTCTTTCAGAAATTTTATGTTCTAAGACAATGCCTTCATTAACCATAAAGTGGCACTTCTCCCAATTCAAGACAAGATTGGTGTCTTTACATCTCTGCAAGACTCGATCAAGGTTGTTGAGGCAATCATCAAAAGCAGACCCATAAACAGAGAAGTCATCCATGAAAACCTCAACAATCTTTTCACAAAAGTCAGAGAATATAGCCATCATACATCTTTGAAAGGTAGCAGGAGCATTACATAAGCCAAAAGGCATACGTCTGTAAGCAAAGGTACCGAAAGGGCGGGTGAAAGTGGTTTTGTCCTGATCAGATTGTGCAACAGGTATTTGGGAGAAACCAGAATAACCGTCTAGAAAGCAGAAGTGTGTGTGTTTAGACAGTCTTCCTCGCATTTGGTTGATAAAAGGCAAAGGGTAATGATCTTTCCTAGTGGCCTTATTCAACTTCCTAAAATCAATCACCATCCTATAGCCAGTAACAATCCTCTATGGGATCAATTCATCCTTATCATCAGGGACAATGGTAATACCTCCCTTCTTAGGGACGCAATGCATCGGACTCACCCAATCACTATGAGGAACAGGATAGATCATACCTGCTTCCAGGAGCTTTAGTATTTCTTTTCTTACTATCTCTTTCATCTTAGGATTTAATCTCCGTTGATGATCAGCAACTGTCTTAGAATGAGGATCGGTTTTAATCTTGTGCTGGCATAGAGTGGGACTAATGCCCTTAAGATCATCAAGAGTATATCCAATAGCAGCACAGTGCTTCCTCGGAGTTTTTAGTAACTTCTTTTCTTCATGCTCTGAGAGGCTAGTACTAATAATAACAGGATATATCTCTTTTTCATCAAGATAAGCATACTTAAGAGTATCTGGCAATTGTTTAAGCTCGAACACAGGATCACCCTTTGGTGGGGGTGGATCCCCAAGCAGTTCAACATGCAAGTTATTCTTAAGGATAGGATATTGTTCTAAGACAACTCTATCTATCTCATCCCTTTCATCCATATGCATATCATTTTCATGATCAAGCAAGTATTGCTCTAACGGATCAGTAGGAGGCACGACAATAGAAGCTAAGGCAATAGTTTCATCCTTACTAGGCAACTCTTTTTGAGGTTGTCTACCAAACTTGGAGAAATTGAACTCATGTGACACGCCTTCAAAGCCAACAGTGACAGTTTCCTTCTCACAGTCAATATGAGCATTGACGGTATTGAGAAAAGGTCTACCAAATATGATGGTACAAAAGCTATCTTGTGTGGTAGCAAGAACAAGGAAATCAGCAGGATACTTCGTTTTACCAGACAAGACTTCAACGTCCCTAACAATTCCCACAAGGCCGATAATATCTCTATTGACAAGGTGAATAGTGACATCAATGGGTTCTATCTCGACAGGTGCAATCTCGTCTTTAATTTCATCATATAAGGATTGAGGTATTGCACTAACACTAGCAACCATGTCACATAAACCATGATAACAATGATCTGCTGTCTTAACAGAAACAACAGGCATGCCAACAACACGCCTATGTTTGTCTCTAGCGTGTGGTTTAGCAATTCTAGCAGCATCTTCACAGAAGTGAATATTATGGCCATCAACATTGTCGGACATGAGATCTTTCATAATAGAAATGCTAGGTTCAACTCTAATTTGCTCAGGGGGTGTAGGTGTTCTAATGTAGCCCCTACGTATCACAGTTGAAGCTTTAGAATGATCCTTTATCCTAACAGGGAAAGGTGGTTTCTCAATGTAAGCACTGGGAACAATAGGATCATTATAGGCAATTACTCTCTCTTCACCTGGATTGGGTTTAACTACATTGACTTCTAAGGGATGATGATATTTAAACCACTTCTCTTTGGGGAGATCAATATGAGCAGCAAAAGATTCATACAATGAAGCTACTATCTTAGAGTCAAGTCCATACTTAGCGCTAAAATCACAAAAGGTATTTGTTTCAACAAAGGATATAACGCAATCAAACTTGAAATTCATACCTGACTCCTTACCTTCTTCAAGCTCCCAATCTTCAGAGTTGTGTTCAATTCTTTCCAATAAATTCCATTCGAAGTCAATATTTCTCTTCATAAAAGAACCGGTACAAGAAGGGTCAAGCATGGTGTGATCATCATGAGAAAGCCGAGCATAGTGTGATCAGCATGGTGTGATCAGCATGGTGTGATCATCATGAGAAAGTTCTGAATGATAATTTCTCTCGAGAGCTCATGATTGGGCATGAATCTAACATTGATTTAAGCCTCCCCCAAGCTTGAGAAATGCTTTCTCTATCACGAGGCCAAAAATTATAAATAGAATTCCGATCACGATGTACTAAATGCAAAGGATAAAACTTTTGGTGAAATTCCAATTTCAACCGATTGTAGTTCCATGATCCAGTATCATCACATAGCCTATACCGTGGCAACGCCTTATCCCTCAAAGATAAGGGAAAGACCTTCTTCTTGACCTCATCCTCGGGCAAACCTGCAAGCTTAAATAAACCACAAACTTCATCTACATTGATTAGATGCAAGTCTGGATGTGATGTTCCATCTCCTGTAAAAGGATTAGCTAGTAGTTTCTCAAGCATACCCGAAGCAAATTCAAAGCAAATATTTTCAGTAGGTGCAGCAGGTTGAGGAGCAACTCTTTGTGCTTCCGTTCGAGGTGAAGATACCCCAAACAAGACCCTCAAAGGATTAGTTTCCATAGTGACAAGTGATAATAAATTTCAGCACACTATATGAATGTTTCCTTACCAAGTTCCACTTACCAAAGGCGCTTCACTCACCGGCAACGGTGCCAGAAAAGAGTCTTGATGACCCACAAGTATAGGGGATCTATCATAGTCCTTTCGATAAGTAAGAGTGTCGAACCCAACGAGGAGCAGAAGGATCTGACAAGTGGTTTTCAGCAAGGTAATATCTGCAAGCACTGAAATTATTGGTAACAAGTAGTTGTGTGGTGAGATGATTCGTAGCAAGCAACAAGTAACAAAAGTAACAACGGTGCAGAAAAGTGGCCCAATCCCTTTTGTAGCAAGGGCCAATACTGGACAAAGTCTTATAGGAGGTAAAGTCCTCCCGAGGACACATCAGAAATTCTGTCAAGCTAGTTTTCATCATGTTCATATGATTCACGTTCGCTACTTTGGTAGTCTGAAATGTGGGTGGACCAGCGCTTGGGTACTGCCCTTACTTGGACAAGCATCCCACTTATGATTAACCCCTCTCGCAAGCATCCGCAACTACGAAAGAAGAATTAAGACAAAGTCTAACCATAGCATTAAACTAGTGGATCCAAATCAGCCCCTTACGAAGCAACGCATAAAGTAGGGTTTAAGATTCTGTCACTCTAGCAACCCATCATCTACTTACTACTTCCCAATGCCTTCCTATAGGCCCAAATAATGGTGAAGTGTTATGTAGTCTATGTTCACATAACACCACTAGAGGAAAAACAACATACAACTCATCAAAATATCAAACGAATACCAAATTCACATGACTAATTATAGCAAGACTTATCCCAAGTCCTCAGGAACAAAAGTAACTACTCACAAAGCATAATCATATTCATGACCAGAGAGGTAATGAGTAGCATCAAAGATTTGAACATATAATCTTGCACCAAGTAATCCAACTAGCATCAACGACAAAGAGTAATTAACACTACTAGCAACTTTATAAGACGAAGATTGGTTACAAGAGATGAACTAGGGTTTGGAGATGAGATGGTTCTAATGAAGATGTTTATGGTGATAAGTCCCCTCCGATGAGAGGAGTGTTGGTGATGACGATGGCGACGATTTCCCCCTCCGGGAGGGAAGTTTCCCCGGCAGGATCGTCCTGCCGGAGCTCTAGATTGGTTATGCTCAAGTTCTGCCTCGTGGCGGTGGCGAATCCTCCGTAAAGCCTCCTCTCGATTTTTTCAAGACCAAAACCCTTCTTGTAGCAAAAGAGGGGGGCAGTGGGCGAGCAGGGAGCTCACAAGCCCCTAGGCGCGGCCACGGGGGTAGGCCGCGCCTACCAAGCTTGTGGCCTCCTGCTGGCGCCCCTCTAGCACTTCTTCGACCCAGTATTTTTTATAAATCCCAAAAAAAATCCTCCTTGATTTTCACGGCTTTTGGAGTTGCGCAGAATAGCTATCTCAAACTTGCTCCCTTTCCAGGCCACAATTCCAGCTGCCGGCATTCTCCCTCTTCATGTAAACCTTGCAAAATAAGAGAGAAAATGCATAAGTATTGTACCGTGAAGTGTAATAACAGCCCGAAAAGCGATAGATATCAACGCGAAAGCATGATGCAAAATGGACATATCAGCTCACAATACGAAACAAATGTGTGATGCTCACAATAATTCCAAATTTGTTGACGAGTGGATACTCCCCTTTTGAAACTGCCAAGCACATTCTTCATAAGATGTGACTTGACTCTCAGCTTGTTTGCAATCTTGGCTGCGCGACGCTCCAAGAGTTATGCATTGGATAACTGGGGAGCATCAACTTGATTACTTTGCTTGCCCTTGCGTTTTGATCCTCCCTTGGCACGAGTAGCCCTCTTAGGTGCCGCAAAAGGGAATTGAGAGACAGCATCCTGACCAACTTGATTTTCGACTTGAGCAGGCTCACTGGTTTGTCCTTGATCTTTTGGTTGCTCTTGATCTTGATCTTGTGCTTCTATTTGGTCTTGTAGTTGCACTTGATCTTGATCTTGAGCAGATTCGGAACCTTGTGTAAGCACTTGGACATCATGGGGCACATCACCATATTTGAGCAATTGATCTTGTCCTTGAACTTGTTCAACTGGTTGAGGGTCTTCTCTTTGTTCATCGGAAGCGTGTGGGGCTTGTGAGGATGATGGCTCCACTTGAGTAGAGCATTGTCCTTCTCCTTCGGCCACAAGGGGTTCCTCAATGGGGAGTATTTGACCAATCCCCATTCCTCTTATGGCTTGGGGAGGAATTTCATCGCCTACATCACATAGACCACTTTGCTCCACTCGGGAGCCATTATTTTCATCAAACTCCATGTTACACGTTTCCTCAATGAGCCCGGTGGACTTGTTGAGGACACGGTAAGCATGAGAGTTTGTAGCATAACCAACAAAGATGCGCTCTTGTGCTCTAGAATCAAATTTAGCTAAACGTGCACCTTTCTTGAGAATGAAACACTTACACCCGAATACTCGGAAGTACTTAAGATTGGGTTTGTTTCCAGTGAGAATCTCATATGGGGTCTTGTTCAAGCCTTTGCGGATATACAACCGATTGGACGCATGACATGCTGTGTTGATGGCTTCGGCCCAAAAGTTATATGGAGATTTGAATTCCGACATCATTGTTCTTGCCGCGTCCGTCAAAGTCCGGTTCTTCCTTTCGGCCACACCATTTTGTTGAGGGGTTTATGGTGATGAATATTGATGTTTTATTCCCTCATCACCTAGAAACTCATCCAAGGTGTAGTTCTTGAACTCGGTGCCGTTGTCACTTCTAATCTTGAAAATCTTCGCTTCATGTTGACGTTGAGCTTTATTAGCAAAATTGATGACAGTTTGTTGAGTCTCACTCTTCCTCTTGAAGAAATATACCCAGGTGTATCTTGAGTAGTCATCGACAACCACCAAGCAGTACTTTCTGCCCCCAAGACTATCAAATGATGGAGGAACGAAGAGATCCATGTGAAGGAGCTCCAACGGCCTCTCAGTGTAAATGAGAGTCGTTGGGCGATGAGCATTTTCATGAATCTTCCCTTCAATGCAGGCACTGCAAGCACGATCTCTGGCAAAACTCACATTCGTTAGTCCATGAATATGGTCCCCTTTGAGGAGACTTTCCAAAGATCTCATATTGACATGAGCTAGTCGGCGATGCCAAAGCCATCCCACATCAACTTTAGCCATTAGACAAGTCACAGTCTTAGTGGGTCGCTTTGAAAAGTTCACCACATAGAGACCATTTTCGATATATCCAACATAGGCTACTTTAAGAGTCTTGCTCCACAAAAGGACCACCGTATCAAGATTAAAGAATGTGGAAAAGCCCATAATTGCAAGTTGACGAACCGAAAATAAATTGTAAGCAAGGGACTCAACAAGCATGACCTTCTCAATAGATAACTCTTGAGAGATGACCACCTTACCAAATCCCAATACCTTTGACGATGATGCATAGGCGAATTGGACATGGGTGGGCATAGATGGGGAAGGATGCACATCCACCACTAAGTCCTTGCTTCCGGTCATATGATTTGTTGCTCCACTATCGAGCAACCATGACACCCCACCGGAAGCAAACTCCTGCAATAGATCAAGGCTTGGTTTTAGGTACCCATTTTTGAATGGGTCCTTTAATGTTAGAGACAAGGGTCTTAGAAACCCAAATAGCCCATTCAATGGACTCATAGTAAGAACCAACAAATCTGGCATAAACATGCCCATCACCAGCACGACATAAAACATAGGATGGATTGAGTTTGCCGGCTGTGTTGGTAGGAATGGTTTTGCCCTTCTTGACGCTACCATTCTCCACCTTGTTCCTATTATCCTCCTGGGTCCCTTCGCCCTCTTTGACAAAGATGTACATGAGGGTAGGGGATCGTTTGTTCCTGTTCTTCCTTTTTCTTTTCGACTTGGATGTAAGTCCAAGTCCCTCCTTTCCTACAACACCCTTTTGATTGCTCAAGAGGTCGTTCAGGTTCTTCTCGCCTTGGATGCATGACACAAGGCCCTTCCCAAGTTGATCCTTCAACTTGGCATTTTCCTCCACAAGATGTACATGCTCACAACAAGGGTTAGTTGTACAAGCATTATCAATTATAACGAAAGGAGGACAAGTAGAGATCTCCTTGGTAAGCTTTGCTTGGAGTTGATCATGAGACTCTTTTAGGGATAAGTGAGCACCTTTCAAGACCTTGTGAGCCTTGTCAAGTGTGTAAAACTCCACTTTGAGTCTGTCATGGCCAACCCCAAGTGTAGCCTTTTCAGACTTAAGCACACGAGTAAGAGCAATAGCATGATCTAGTTCCTTTTGCAATTTAGCGCAGTCATCGTTGTATGACTCCTCAAGAGCCAGACGAAGAGTGTGCTCTTTTTCTTGTGCAATAGATAATTCAGCAATCTCATCAGCATAGTCACGACTATGTCCTTGCAGCTCGGAGATGGTCTCCTCTTGAGACTCGATGAGGTCATTAGCCTCACCCAGTTGTTCCAAGAGAGCAACAAAGTTCTTCTTGGGTTCTCCTTTGATCGTACACAAAAATTTATCAATATCATGCTCATTAAGTTCCACAACATCACTATCATCAACACAATTCAACAATGAAGGAGCAGTACTGATGTTGGTCTTAATGTTGGGTGTTACCTAATCGATACCTTTGGCCATGACGCACTTGGCGATGTGGTTATCGTTGGGGGCGTTGACGAGAGACACATTCTTGGGAGGAGGGGTGGCAATGGCGACAGTCGCAGTTGCCACCATATTGTCATCGTCCTCATCATCGGAGGGGTACTCTTCAAGTGCCACCATACCCTTTGGGTGGGGTTTCTTGACAAAGTTGTTCTTGTTTGGGAATGACTTGGTTTTGTCTTTGTGAATGAGCTTGCCCCCGTTGTCTTCCCTCTTCTCATAGGGACATTCTGCCATGAAGTGACTCACATTACCGCAGTTATAGCATGTCCTCACTCGTTGCTTGGATTTGAACCCACTTGAGTTGTTCGCGGAGAAGTTGGGTCTTGAGTTCTGCTACTGCGACAACAGACCTTCCCTGGTACGGCGCCAGAAATCCTGCTGCTACGGCTACGCCTTTAGGGACTTCCTTGGCAAATATGCAAAGGATTTCCCCGCCGCCTTGGAGCCTTGCGTTGGTGTTCCCTTGAAGAGGAAAGGGTGATGTAGCACAGCGGCGGTAAGTATTTCCCTCAGTTTTGAGAACCAAGGTATCGAACCAGTGGAAGATCTCGTCAAGTCACAAGTACCTGCACAAACACAAAGAGCTTGCACCTAACGCTGTGAAGGGGTTGTCAATCCCTTATAGATTGTTTGCAAAGTGAGAACTGAAAGCAACAAAGTAAACAAGCAAAGTAAAAGTGAAAGTGGAAACGATAGTTGTGAATAGACCCAGGGGCCGTAGCGTTCACTAGTGGCTTCTCTCATGAAAGCAAGTGGACGGTGGGTGAACGAATTACTTTCGAGCAATTGATAGAACCGCGCAAAGTCGTGACGTTATCTAAGCCAATGATTATATCTATAGGCATCACGTCCAAAACAAGTAGACAGATACTTTCTGCATCTACTACTATTACTCCACACGTCGACCGCTATCCAGCATAGATCTAGTGTATTAAGTCCAAAAGAACAGAGTAACGCCTTAAGCAAGATGACATGATGTAGATGGACAATCTCATATCTACGATAAAAGCCCATCTTGTTACCCTTGATGGCAACAACACGATGCGTGCCTTGCTGCCCCTTCTGTCACTGGGAAAGGTCACCACACGGTATGAACCCAAAACCAAGCACTTCTACCATTGCAAGAATCATATATCTAGTTGGCCAAACAAAACCCAAGACTCGGAGAGACTTACAAGTATATCAAATCATGCATATAAGAAATCGGCACAGACTCAAATATAATTCATAAATAATTTGATCACAAATCCACAATTCATCGGATCTCGACAAACACACCGCCAAAGAGGATTACATCGGATGGATCTCCATGAAGATCATGGAGAACTTTGTATTGAAGATCCAAGAGAGAGAACAAGCCATCTAGCTACTAACTACGGACCCGTAGTTCTGAAGTGGGCTACTCACGAGTCATTGGAGAGGCGATGATGTTGATGTAGAAGCCCTCCAACTTCAAAGTCCCCTCCGGCAGGGCACCGGGAAGGGTCTCCAGATGAGATCTCGCGGAAATGGAAGCTTGCGGCGGCGGAAAAGTGTTTTCGTGGATGCCCTGATTTTTTCTAGATTTTTAGGGAATTTATAGGCCAAAGAGCTAGGGCAGGGGAGCGCCAGGGAGGCCACAAGCTTGGTTGCCGCGACCTCCCCCTGGCCGCGGCAATAGGGCTTGTGGACTCCCTGTGGGCCCCCTGCCTTGGCCCTCAAATCTCTCGATCTTCTTCCGTTCTGGAAAAATTTATTTCGGGGATTTTATTCCGTTTGGACTCTGTTCCAAAATCAGATCTGAAAAGATACAAAAACACACAAAAAATAGGAACTGACACTTGGCAGTGAATTAAACAAGACATCCAAAGCTGACAAGATAACAGCATGAAACCATCAAAAATTATAGATACGTTTGAGACGTATCAAGTTCCTCTTGTTGCCCCAGAATTGCCTTGACTCAAGAGCCATGTGCTCGTGATAAGCATACTTAGTGTCTTCAGGGCCGCTCTCCTCTTCCTCATCCTCTTCTTATTCTTCAGAGGCAGCCTTTGCCTTTAAAGCAAGGTTGGGTGAAGCTATCTTTGACCGAACGCAAGCAAGTGCATTGTCAGCAGTCTCGTTCATAATTGACATTGCAATGAATTCATCCAACACCTCACTGGAAGACAAGGAGTGGAAATCTGGTCGTTGGCGAATGACTGACGACATGGCTTTGTTGAATGGCATGATGGCCTTGAGAAACTTGCGCTTGATCCATGTGTCATCCACATCCTTGCTCCCATGATCCTTGAGAGCAACAGCAATAGCAGTCACCCTTCGATAGAGATCACGAGGGTCCTCATCTTCCTTCATCACAAACTCATCGGCCTTATCAAGCACCACTTCATAGTTGGACCGTTGAATGCTTGAGCTTCCCTTGTATAGCATCATAATGTGATCCCAACAGTATTTAGCCAGAGTGAAGGGGCGCAAGTGAGGAAGATCTTCAGGAGGTACCGCGGACTGGAGAATAAACAGTGCAGAGTGATTATATTGATTGTCCGCTTCTTCTTCTGGAGTGAGGTTGCTTGGGTCATGAGGATAGTAGCCTTGCTCGTTGATTCACCATAAATTTGTTGAGCTGTGATTCAAATGAGAATTAATAGAAAACACCCAGTTAGGAAAATCACCCTTAACAAGCTTAGGAAGAGGACCAACAGGGTTAAGGCGCGGTGTAGGAACTGGTCCTCCATAGGCCATGGGAGGTGGAACTGAGACATAGGTTCCAGTCCCATTATTTTCGAGAGGCGAAGAAGGTCGCATAACTTTAGCCGCTTCCCGAGAGGAATTGGCCTCTGAATCAGTGTTGGTGGGTTTAACCACCAACGTCGGTTCGGGAGAACTTTTAATTCCCTCAATTAACTCTTTAAGCATGGTCTTGACTTCGTTTGTCAAGGACGTCTTGAGGTGGGCCATAGCCTCATTCAAGTCGTCCCTTGTGACCGAAGTCAAGCCCAAGGCCGCGGGTTGCCCATGGGGTCCTCCCTCATCATCCTCCATACACTTCGGGTGGTAAAACCCTTAATAAAGAGACGTGGCTGTGATACCAATTGAAAGGATCGATATGGTTGACTAGAGGGGGGTGAATAGGTAACGACCACTTTTAATTAATTCTTAGGAAGTTAGGGTTAGCAACATAAAGGATCTCTAAAATGAAAACTCGGTGATGAACCTATATGATGCTACCAACTAAAATCACTAAGGCAAGTAAGAGATAGTCTACAACAAAAACATACACAATGTAAAGATTAGAGATAACCGCAAGTGGAACCAATAAAGACGAGGATGTGTTAGCGAAGTTCCTTCCCTTTGACAGGAAGTACGTCTCCGTTGGAGCGGTGTGGAGGCACAATGCTCCCCAAAAAGCCACTAGGGCCACCATATTCTCCTCACGCCCTCACACAGTGCAAGGTGTCGTGATTCCACTATAGGTGCTCTTGAAGGCAGCGACCGAACCTTTACAAACAAGGATGGGGAAAACTCCACACAAAGCTTGGAGGCTCCCAACAAGACCACGGAGCTTGATCACAATGGAATGTGGCTCCGAGGTGAGCTCAACCATCTAGGGTGCTCAAACACCCAAGAGTAACAAGATCCGCAAGGGATTAGTGGGGGGAATCAATTTTCTCTTGGTGGAAGTGTAGATCTAGGCTTCTCAACCAATCCCTAGGAGATCAACAAGTTTGATTGGCTAGGGAGAGAGATCGGGCACTTTTGAGCTTAGGGAGCAACAATGGAGCTTGGGAGGGTCAAAGGTAGGGTTCTTGAGCAAGAAGAACCCTTTATATAGCGGGGGGGAATCCAACCGTTTTCCCACTCACATCACGAGCCCAGCGGTACTATCGCTGGCTGCACCGGTACTACGCTGGCACTCCAGCGGTACTACCGCTGGCACTCGAACGGTACTACCACTGACACTCCAGCAGTACTACCGTTGGATGCAGCGGTACTACCGCTGGACCCATGGTAGCGCAAAGATACTACCGAGCCACCGTATTCCAAGAAAGTCTTCGCAAAAAGTCCGACGAAGTACAACCGCAAGGATGACGGTACTAAAGTCCTGGAGTGATACTACTGTTGACCAGGGGAGGTACTACCGCTGCTCCAACGGTACTACGGCCAGCTCTAGCGGTACTACGTCTAGGGCTAGTGGTACTACCGCTAGGTCCAGCGGTACTACCGCTAGGAGACCTTTTTGCGAGAGGAGAAATACCATAGGTGGGAAAAGCTCGAAAGTTGCACGGGAATGGGGATGGAGATAAAGTGTGTGTGTGCAAGATTGATTCCACCCAAACCTTCCCTATACGGATCCCCTCTTAATAGTACGGCGTTCCTACAACTCAAAAACCACCAAAGAGAATCATAGAAGACATCGTGCTTCTATTCCATGGAGGGTGCCGAATCGTCTTGTGCCTTTGTCATGTATTATCTGAAAAGCTCAATGCACACGATTAGTCCATTAAGGTACTGTCATCAATCACCAAAATTATTAAGCATAAATATGCCCTAACAATGGTCGTAAGACTGCTAAGTACAGATGGATCTTTAAAAGGAAGACAGACGATGATGGTGAAAAGTCACCATTAAGAAAGCTCGACTTATCGCAAAGATGTTTCCGAAAAGTTCAAAGAATTGACTGTGATGAGACTTTCTCACTCGTAGCGATGCGAAAAGTCTTTTGGAATTATGTTAGCAGTTGTTGCATTATTTAAGAAATCATGCAGAGAGGATGTCAAAATGTTGTTTCCTCGATGCTTTCCTTGTGGAAAGGTTGTATGTTATACAACCAGAAGGTTTTGTCGATCCTAAGGATGCTAACAAGTATGCAAGCTCCAGCGATCCTTCTATGGACTGGAGCAAGCATCTCGGAGTTGGAATAAGTACTTTGATGAGTGATCAAAGCTTTTGGTTTTCTACAAAGTTTATGAGAAACTTGTATTTCCAAGAAAGTGAGTGTGAGCACTATAGAATTTATGATGAGTATATGTGGTTGACACATTGTTGATCGAAAATGATGTAGAATTTCTGGAAAGCATAAAGGGTTGTTTGAAAGGATTTTTTCAAAGAAAAACCTGGATTAAGCTACTTGAACATTGAGCATCAAGATCTATGGACATAGATCAAAGCGCTTAATAGAAGTTTCAACGAAATGCATGCCTTGACAAGTTTTTGAAGGAGTTCAAAATAGATCGGCAAAGAAGGAGTTCTTGGCTGTGTTGTAAGGTGTGAATTTGAGTAAGACTCAAAGCCCGACCACGACAGAAGAAAGAGAAAGGACGAAGGTCATCCCCTATGCCTTAGTCGTAGGCTCTAAAGTATGCCATGTTGTGTATCACACCTGATGTGTGCCTTGCCATGAGTGAGTCAAGGGGTACTAGACGGACCCAGGAATGGATCACTGGACAACGGTCAAAGTTATCCTTAGTAACTAGTGGACTAATGAATTTTTCTCGATTATGGAGGTGGTAAAAGAGTTCGTCGTAAAGGGTTATGTTGATGCAATCTTTGACACTAATCCGGACAACTCTGAGTAGTAAACCGGATTCATATAGTGGAGCAGTCATTTGGAATAGTTCCAAATGGCGTGTCGTAAAAACATCTATAGGATGAAATCGAGATTTTTAAAGCACACACGGATCTGGAAGGTTCAGACCGTTGACTAAAACCTCTCTCACAAGAAAGACATGATCGAAGCACAGAACTGTCTGGTGTTAGATTCATTGCAATCACATAGTGATGTGAACTAGATTACTGACTCTAGTGCAAGTGGGAGACTGTTGGAAATATGCCCTAGAGGCAATAATAAATTAGTTATTATAATATTTCCTTGTTCATAATAATCGTTTATTATCCATGCTATAATTGTATTGATTGGAAACTCAACTACATGTGTGGATACATAGACAAAACCGTGTCCCTAGTGAGCCTCTATTTGACTAGCTCGTTGGTCAAAGATGGTCATGGTTTCCTAGCCATAGACAAGTGTTGTCACTTGATAACGGGATCATATCATTAGGATAATGATGTGATGGACAAGACCTAAACTATGAATGTAGCATATGATCGTGTCAGTTTATTGCTACTATTTTCTTCATGTCAATGTATCCGTTCCTATGAACATGAGATCATGCAACTCCCGGACACTGGAGGAATACCTTGTGTGTATCAAACGTCATAATGTAACTTGGTGACTATAAAGGTGCTGTACAGGTATCTCCGAATGTGTCTGTTGGGTTGGCATGGATCAAGACTGGGATTTGTCACTCCGTGTAACGGAGAGGTATCTGAGGGCCCACTAGGTAATACAGCATCACAACAAGCCTTGCAAGCAATGTGACTAAGGAGTTAGTCACGGGATCTTGTATTACGGAACGAGTAAAGAGACTTGTCGGTAATGATACTGAACTAGGTATGGAGATACGGATGACCAAATCTTGGGAAGGTAACATACCGATGGACAAAGGGAACATCATACGGGATTAACTGAATCCTTGACATAGAGGTTCAACCGACAGAGATCTTCTTAGAATATGTAGGAACCAATATGGACATCCAAGTCCCGCTATTGGTTATTGATCGGGGATTGTCTCAGGTCATGTCTGCATAGTTCTCGAACCTGCAGGGTCTGCACACTTAAGGTTCGATGACGTTTTCGGTATAGCTGAGTTATAGGTGTTGGTAACCGAAGATTGTTCGGAGTCCCGGATGAAATCCTGGATGTCATGAGGAGCTCCGGAATTGTCCGGAGGTAAATATTGATATATAGGAAAGTGGGTTTTGAACTCTAGAAAAGTTTTGGGCATTTCCGGAAGTGTACCAGGAGTGACGAATGGGTTCCGGGGGTCCACCAGGTGGGCCCACCCACCCCAAAGGGTCTCATGGGCTGTGGGAGGACGTGGACCAGCCTCTAGTGTGCTGGACGAAGCCCCCACTAAAGCCCAATGCGGATTGGAGGTGGGAAGGAAAGAAACCCAAAGGTGGAAAAGGTGGAAAGGGTTTCCAAGTGGAGAGGAGGGATCCTACTCCTAGTAGGATTGGAGTAGGACTCCTCCACCTCCAATTCCGGCCAAACCTTGAGAGTTTGAGGCTTCCTCCGCCCCTCCCTCCCTCCATCCTATATATACTAGAGGTTTTAGAGGTGAGGACTAATCCTAATTTCCACGTGCTCCCTCTACTTCTCTCTAGATCTGTTTCTCCTCTAGTCTAGTTCGGCGGTGCTTAGGCAAAGCCATGCTGGATTAGTTCACCACCACCACCACGCCGCCGTGCTGGAGAACTCATCTACCTCTCCGCCCCTCTTGTTGGATCAACAAGGCGGGGATCGTCATCGAGCTGTATGTGTGTTGAACGCGGAGGTGCCGCACGTTCAACACTATATCGGGATGGATCGTGATGGGATCGAGGGATGGATCTTGATGAGCTCGCGGGACGGGCTGCGATTTGGATCGCGAAGATGTTCCACTACATCAACTGCGTTATATACGCTTCCGCTTGGCGATCTACAAGGGTGTGTAGATTGACTGTTCCCCCTCGTAGATGATCATCACCATGGATAGGTATTGCGTATCCGTAGGAAATTTTTTGTTTCCCATGCAACGTTCCCCAACATATATGTGAAAGTCATGTCTACCAAACCGAGAAAAAGAAAATATAAGGAAGCGAATGCATCATACGATGAGACAAAGCGTCACATAGTGCTTTCAAGAAAATAGACATTGTGGGAGTGGAGGGCAAGACAGACATGTCTAAAGATTATGAAAACATTCATGAAATTCCTCCCTTCAAAGTGAAGGCTGACCCAAGCACCCTGTTAAGCGATGAAGATTATCCATGGTTACGGTGCAATAAGAAAGGGACACACGCGAAAAAAAAGTGAAGACTTTCTCTCCACATCTATTCTGATTATGGATTTGATTATGCGAAGAAATGAAATCCTTTGTAGTAGACGAGTTTTCGTCTGAAACCCTGATATTCGAAAGAGATTGTCGATTTTGTGCAGGAAGTGCATCCAGTTTTTGCAGTAACCCTCAAAACTTGTTAGCACATGCTATGTTGGTGAAATGATGATACCATGCCAACTTTCAACATTTTCACGGTTTATTTGTAGTGCTTTTCAATTTCAGGGTCATTTAGCTCAAAAAAATCATTAAATTCATGAAAAATACCAAATGATGTCAGAAAGGGTTGAAAATTGATGGTGTGGCTTTTAATGGTGCTTGTTGAATGCACAAAAAGTCTGGAGTTGAAATAAGTTCAAAAAAATGACTCCCTTTGTAACAGATGAGTTTTCGTCCGAAACCGTGATACTTCGAAAGATATTGTCCATTTTGTACACAAAAGTGCATCCAGTTTTTGCCGTAACCCTCTCAACTTTTTAGCAGATTCTATGTGGGTGAAATAATGATACCATGCCAACTTTCAACTTTTTCAGAGTTCATTTGTAGTGTTTTTCAATTTCAGGGTCATTTAGCTCAAAAATCAGTAAATGCATGAAAAATACCAAATGAAGTCAGAAAGGGTTGAAAATTTATGACGTGGCTTTGAATGGTTCATGTTGAACGAATAAAATGTCTGGAGTTCCAATAAGTTCACAAAAATGAAATCCCTTTGTAACACATGAGTTTTCATCCGAAACTGTGATACTTCGAAAGAGATTGTCCATTTTGTACACGAAGTGCATCCATTTTTTGTCGTAACCCTCTCAACTTTTTAGCACATTCTATGTGGGTGAAATGATGATACTATGCCAAATTTCAACCTTTTTAGAGTTCATTTGTAGTGCTTTTCAATTTCAAGGTCATTTAGCTCAAAACAAATCAGTAAATGCATGAAAAATACCAAATGAAGTCAGAAAGGGTTGAAATTGATGATGTGGCTTTCAATGGTGCATGTTGAATGCACAAAAAGTGTTGAGTTGAAATAAGTTTAAAAAAATAAATCCATTTTGTAATAGATGAGTTTTTGTTTGAAACTGTGATACTTCGAAACAGATTGTCCATTTTTACACGAAGTGCATCCAATTTTTGTCGTAACCCTCTCAACTTTTTAGCACATGCTATGTGGGTGAAATGATGATACTATTCCAACTTTCAACCTTTTCAGAGTTCATTTGTAGTGCATTTGAATTTCAGAGTCATTTAGCTAAAAAAATGTAAACGCATGAAAAACACCAAATGAAGTCAGAAAGGGTTGAAAATTCATGATGTGGCTTTGAATGGTGCATGTTGAACACACAAATTTTTTGGAGTTGAAATAAGTTCATAAAAATGAAATTACCTTTGTAAAGATGAGTTTTCATGCGAAACCCTCATACTTCGAAAGAGATTGTCAATTTTGTACACGCAGTGCATCGAGTCTTTGCCATAACCGTCTCAACTTTTTAGCACATGCTATGTGGGTGAAATGATGATACCATTCGAACTTTCAACCTTTTGAGTGTTCATTTGTAGTGCTTTTCAATTTCAGGGTCATTTGGCTCAAAGAATAAACTAATAGCAAAATGAATGAACTAAAAAAATCAAAATAATATTAACTAAAATTATCAAAGTACTGATTTGTTAGAAAGAATGAACTAAAAGTAATCAAAAAAATATTAACAAAAATTATCAAAGTATTTATTTGCTAAAAATAATGAACTAAAAAAATCAACTCAAATATTAACTAAAAAGAATCAACTAAAAAGAATCAACTAAAACATTAACTAAAAAGAATCAATAAAAAATAATCAATTAAAATATTAATCAAAATTATCGAAATATTTATTTGTTAAAAAGAATTAACTAAAAAGAATCAAGTAAAACATTAACTAAAAAGAATCTTAAGAATACCAACTAAAAAGAATTTTCATAAACTTTTTTTGTTAAAATCTTTAATAGCAAACTAAAATAACAGAAAAAAATGCCCGCCTACTAGGTCACCACGACCTGCATACGACTAGAAACCCATGTGTACATGGGCCAGGATGCATCCCCGCACGCCCAGCGGGCCCAATAGGGCGTCAGATAGGCAACTACTGCATGCATTAGAGAGGAGCTCGAGGTGTGAGCAGTAGCGGCACTTATAAACCACTTTGAGTCTTTGTCCGCTAGCGAGGTGGGACTAAACTTTTCGGAGCACATCACCCCCCTTTCGTCCCCGTTGGTGGCACCAACCGGGACCAATACCCTCCTCTCATCACGGTTGGTGGAACCTACCTGGACTAAAGGTGTGTGCTTCCCGCCCTTTGGGATGCTGAAAATCGACCTTTAGTCGCAGTTGGTGCCATCAACCGGGACTAAAGGTTACTGCCTGCGGGCCAGGCATCCCACCTTTAGTCCCGACTTGTGGCTGGAACCGGGACTAATGACCCTTTAGTCCCGGTTCGTGTCACCAACCGGGACTAAAGGGGCCTCCCTCTTTAAAGTCCCCTTCTTCCTTCCCAAATCATTCCCATCTCACGCCTGCTCGACGACGACGCCAGGCTGCTGATACGTCTCCAACGTATCTATAATTTTTGATGGTTTCATGCTATTATCATGTCAAACTTTGGATGTTTTGTACCACTTTTATATCTTTTTTGGGACTAACTTATTAGCTCAGTGTCAAGTGCTAGTTCCTGTTTTTTCCATGTTTTTAACCCCTTTCACAGGAGGATTTTAAACGGAGTCCAAACGGAATGAAACTTCCAAAAAACTTTTTTCCGAAACAGAAGAAGATCGGGAAGCCTGAGAATCAGGACAGGGGGCCACCAGGGACCCCATAAGCCCCCTAGCCACGGCCAGGGGGGGCCGCACCTCCCAGGCTTGCGGGCTCCCTGGGCAACCTCTACCCTAGGTCTTCCGCCTATATATTCCCCAAAATCCTAGAAAAAATCAAGAGATCATTGAAAGTACTTTTCCGCCGCCGCAAGCTTCTGTCTCCGCAAGATCCCATCTAGGGCACGTTCTGGTGCCCTGCCGGAGGGGGGATTCGGATACGGAGGGCTTCTTCATCAACACCATGACCTCTCCGATGATGCGTGAGTAATTCACCATAGACCTACGGGTCCATAGCTAGTCGCTAGATGGCTTCTTCTCTCTCTTGGATCTTCAATACAAAGTTCTCCATGATCTTCATGGAGATCTATCCGATGTAATCTTCTTTTGTGGTGTGTTTGTCGAGATCCGGTGAATTGTGGATTTATGATCAGATTATATATGAATCTTATTTGAGTTTCTTCTCATCTCTTATATGCATGATTTCATATCCTTGTAATTCTCTTCGAGTTGTGGGTTTTCTTTGGCCAGCTTGATCTATGATTCTTGCAATGGGAGAAGTGCCTGGTTTTGGGTTCATACCGTGCGGTGACCTCACCCAGTGACAGAAGGGGTAGCGAGGCACGCATCGTGTTGTTGCCATCAAGGGTAAAAAGTTGGGGTTTTCATCATTGGTTTGAGATTATCCCTCTACATCATGTCATCTTGCTTAAGGCGTTACTCTGTTCGTCATGAACTCAATACACTAGATGCATGTTGGATAGCGGTCGACGTGTGGAGTAATAGTAGTAGATGCAGAAAGTATCGGTCTACTTGTCTCGGATCTGATGCCTATATGTATGATCATTGCCTTAGATATCGTCATGACTTTGCGCGGTTCTATCAAATGCTCGACAGTAATTTGTTCACCCACCGTAATATTTGCTATTTTGATAGAAGCCTCTAGTGAACACCGGGTCTACTTCAAACCATATTTTCAGCCTTACTCTTTTTCTTCGTTGCACTTTCCGCCTTCAAATCTCACTTTGCAATCAATCTTGAAGAGATTGACAACCCCTTTATAGCATTGGGTGCAAGCTCTTTTGTGTTTGTGCACGTACTCTGGACTTCACGAGATTCTCCTACTGGATTGATACCTTGGTTCTCAAACTGAGGGAAATACTTACTGCTCCTGTGCCGCACCACCCTTTCCTCTTCAAGGGAAAAACCAACGCAAGCTCAAGAGACGACAGAAGATTTCTGTCGCCGCAACAGATGAATTTCAGGCGCCGTTGCCGAGGAGGATCAAGTCAAGAACTCATCCAAGTAAGTGTCTCAAACTCATCTCTTGCATTTACTTTTTTGCCTCTCGTTTTCCTCTCCCCCACTTGTGAAAAACAAAATTTACAAAAAAATCTTTGCCTTTTTCGTTTGCCTTTTCGTTCGCCCTTTTCTCTCGCTTGCTTTTTGTTCGTTTGTGCGCTTGCTTGCTTGCTGAAGTCACCATGACTGAAAACACCAAACTTTGTGACTTCTCGAATACTAATAATAATGATTTTATTAGTACTCCGATTGCTCCCGCCACTAGTGCGGAGTCATACGAAATCAAGGCCGCTTTGCTGAATCTTGTTATGAAAGAGCAATTCTCCGGCCTTCCTAGTGAAGATGTCGCATCCCATCTTAATACCTTCATTGAACTTTGCGATATGCAAAAGAAGAAAGATGTGTATAATGATCTGATTAAATTGAAGCTTTTTCCTTTCTCATTGCGAGATTGAACAAAAACTTGGTTTTCATCTTTGCCCAAAAATAGTATTGATTCTTGGGACAAGTGCAAAGATGCTTATATATCCAAGTATTTTCCGCCGACTAAGATTATCTCTCTCTGTAATGATATCATGAATTTTAAGCAACTTGATCATGAACATGTTGCACAATCTTGGGAGAGGATGAAATTGATGATTAGAAATTGTCCCGCTCATGGCTTGAGTCTTTGGATGATTATACAAATCTTCTACGCTGGCTTGAATTCCGCTTCTATAAATATCTTGGACTCCGCCTCAGGTGGAACGTTCATGGAAATCACGTTAGGAGAAGCCACGAAACTCCTAGACAATATCATGACGAACTACTCTCAGTGGCACACTGAAAGGTCACCTACTAGTAAGAAGGTACACGCTATAGAAGAAATTAACTCGTTGAGTGCTAAGATGGATGAGTTAATGAATTTTGTTGCTAGTAGAAGTGCTCCTTTAGATCCTAATGATATGCCCTTGTCTTCCTTGATTGAGAGTAGCAACGCTAGCTTGGACGTTAATTATGTTGGTAGGAATAATTTTGGCAACAACAATGCTTTTAGAGGAAACTATGTTCCTAGGCCTTTTCCTAGTAACTCCTCTAATAACTTTGGAAACTCCTACAACAATACTCACGGAAATTACAATAGATTACCCTCTGATCTAGAGAGTAATATAAAAGAGTTTATCAACTCGCAAAAGATTTTCAATGCGTCCATAGAGGAAAAACTACTCAAAATTGACGATTTGGCTAAGAGCGTTGATAGAATGTCTAGTGATATTGATGCTTTGAAAGTTAGATGTGCTACTCCCAAGATCAATATGGATGAAACTTTGAAAGCTGTGCGTGTTTCCATGAGTGAGAGCAAAGAAAGAACCGCCCAAATCCGGATATGAATCCGCTTTGGTTGAAAAACGCCCCAATGATTCGTAGTCCATCTATCTTGATGCTAAAAGCATTGAAAGTGGAGTATAAAATATTAAAACTTTGCGTAGTAATGAAATTACTACTTTGGATTTCAAGGAATTCAATTATGATAGTTTCTCCTTGATTGAATGCATTTCCTTGATGCAATCCATGCTAAACTCTCCACACGCTTATAGCCAAAACAAGGCCTTTACCGATCATATCGTCGAAGCTATGATAAAATCTCTTGAAGAGAAACTTGAATTGGAAGTCTCTATCCCTAGAAAGCTTCACGATGAGTGGGAACATACTATCAAAATCAAAATCAAAAACTATGAATGCAATGCTTTGTGTGATTTGGGTGCTAGTGTTTCCGCGATTCCAAAATATTTATGTGATGTTCTGCGTTTTAATGAGATTGAGGAGTGTTCTCTTAATTTGCATCTTGTGGATTCTACTGTCAAGAAACCCATGGGAAGGATCAATGATGTCCTTATTATTGCAAATAGGAACTATGTACCCGTGGATTTAATTGTGCTTGACATTAATTGCAATCCTACATGCCCTATTATTCTTGGTAGACCTTTCCTAAGGACTATCGGTGCTATCATAAATATGAAGGAAGGGAATATTAGATTTCAATTTCCTTTAAAGAAGGGCATGGAGCACTTTCCTAGAAAGAAAATAAGATTTCCTTATGAATCCATGATGAGGGCTACTTATGGTTGGAGCACCAAAGACGACGATACGTGCTTCTATCGCCTTATGCCTAGCTAAGGGCGTTAAACAATAGCGCTTGTTGGGAGGAAACCCAATGAATTTATTTCTTTTTATTTCTGTTTTGTTGCGTCCACACTATCATAATTCTGTTATGATTCTGTCTTTTGTGTTTCTTTTTGTGTTTGAGCCAAGCAAAACCTTTATGACTAGTCTTGGTGATGGTTGTTTGATCCTGCTGGAAAAAGACAGAAACTTTTCGCTCACGAGATGATTTTTCATTTTTATTCATAATGATATTTTGAGTTGATTCTTTTTGCTTATGGTTGATATGCCTTTTTCCCAGGCAGTCATAATGTTTCAGAACTTTTGAGGTACCAGAAGTATACGAAGTATGCAGATTGCTACACACTGGTCTGTTTTTGACAGATTCTGTTTTTGTTGAGTTGGTTGCTTGTTTTGATGAAACTATGGATAGTATCCAGGGGTACTAGCCATGGAAAAGTGAGAATACAGTAATTTAACAACAATATAAATAGAAATAAAGATTGCTAGAGTATCTAAAGAGGTGGTAGTTTGTTTTCTTGTGCTAATGTTATCACGAGTTTCTGTTTTAGTTTTGTCTTGTGAAGTTTTTAAGTTTTGCGTGATGTTCTATGGACAAAGAGATAAGGAGTGGAAAGAACTCAAGCTCTTTCGTCTTCAATCCATCGGTAACATTACTTAGAGCTATATTTTTATTCACCACATGATATGTGTTTTGCCTAGAGCGTCTTGTATCTTAGGAGTCTTTTCTTTTTGTTGTGTCACAATCATCTTTGCTGCACACCTTTATAGAGAGACATGCACTCATCGTGATTTTGCTAGAATGCTCATCGTGCTTCACTTATATCTTTTGAGCTAGATAATTTTGCTCTATGTGTGTCACGCCAAAGATGCGATCCTATCCTCAATTTGGCACGAAGGCCTCGTCAGGGATAGAAGCACATCTCGTCGTTTCACAAGAATGGACATCATTACAAGTACATGTACTGAAAAGAAGAGATATAAAGACTTGGCTTACACTCGCCACAAGCTACATCAGATTCACATCAGTACAGTACATAATCATCATTAAGAAGAGCAGGGTCCGACTATGGACGAAAACAAATGATAAAAGAAGAACGACGTCCATCCTTGCTATCCCAGGCTACCGGCCTGGAACCCATCCTAGATCGATGAAGAGGAAGAAGAAGAAGCAAACCCAAATGAACAATCGACGCGCTCGCGTCAAATAACCTTTACCTGTACCTGCAACTGGTGTTGTAGTAATCTGTGAGCCACAGGGGACTCAGCAATCTCATTTCCAAAGGTATCAAGACTAGCAAAGCTTAATAGGTGAGGCATGGTTAAGTGGTGAGGCTGCAGCAAGCGACTAGGCATACATTTGGTGGCTAACTTACGAGTACAAGAAATAAGAGGGGGAAGATCTACGCATAGCGCACGTGACCTACTCATGATCAAATGAATGATCCTGAACACCTACCTACGTCAGTCATAACCCCACCGTGTCATCGATCGGATAAGGAATTCACGAAAGAGACAGTCATGGTTACGCACACAATTGGCATATTTTAATTAAGTTAACTTCAAGTTATCTAGAACCAGTGTTAAACAAAGTTTCCACGTTGCCACATAACCGTGGGCATGGCTTTCCGAAAGATTTAACCCTCCAGGGGTGCTCCAAGTAGTCTATCAAAAATTACCACAGGCCGCATAGAAATCCTCGATCACGACACTCGCGATCTCGTCGGACTCCTTAGTGGAAAACCTCAACTCTGAGATTACCCAAAGCATCACCGGAATCCCGATGCACAAGATATTTTGTCAAAGGAAAAACTAATCCAGCAAGGCCGCCCGACGTGTCGATGAACCCGATAGGAGCCGCGTATCTCGTTCTCAGGACACGACGGATGGGTCACACTAGGAGAAACCAAACCTCGGGTTGCCCCGCGGTGGCCCCGTAGTCTGCAGTTTGGACCAACGCTCATGAGGAGAACTGGCCCGGGGGTTGATTAAATTTCCTCGGGTTAATTACTCCCTATGAGGTTCATTAGTTACTAGGCAAATGTAGTACCAAAGTAGGGACTTGCCAGACCAGCTTTAATCTAAAACGAATTATCAAGGCGGTCCCCATAACAACCCCTATCGTGTTAGGAGCGCTCAATTATGGAACATAACACCGGTAACCGAAACTAAGGGGCAAAGGTGGAACAAAACACCAGGCTAGAAAGGCCGAGCCTTCCACCTTTTACCAAGTATATAGGTCCATTAAATTAAATAGCATTAATATGGTGATATAACAAGGAACCCATGTTATCACATGGTAGCAACTGCACTTGCATCTAGCAATGCTAACACATGGTTAAGCAAGTGGCAACATAGCCAATCAGTGGTTTTCCAGGTTGAACAGGTTGAAGGTTTTCATGGCATTGTTGAGAGGCTGATCTTTAACATGTGGTAGGCAACAAGACATAATTGATAGAAACGATAATGCTAGCATGGCAATGATAGTAATGGTATCTGGGGAAATGGTCATCTTGCCTGAGATCCCTCTTGGAAGAAGAATAACTCCGTGAAGTCGGCGAACCAACGTAGTCAAACGGATCCTCACGTTCCGACACGCTTGCGGAACTCTATCGAGACGGAGCAAACCGGAAACAAGCATCAACACAGATATTCACCACGGCAAATGCACGACATGAAGCACAACCTAATATGATGCATGATTAGATCAATAATGCAAGGGATGGCATGGCAATTCACCTCACGCAAACACTACACATTAAGTGAAGCTCGATATGCAACGAGTTGCATATCGGCGAAACTCCATGTTTAATTATTTAGTTCACTCCTGTTTATTTACGCGGCAATATTAAATGTTGTAAACATGGCAAGGGGTGAAGCAGGTGATTCTACAAGTCATCCTAGTCGGTTACCACCTGGAACATAGAACGGAGCTGCGGTTACAAGAGACATGCAACACAGGAATTATGCCATGAATGCGTCATGCATGCAAGTTACAACAACACGGACAAGAAGGAAAAGAAGCATGTGTCGCCATGGCGAACGAAAGGGAACCATGGCGGCAAAACAGAAACGATGCCACGGCAACGTTCCGGTCCCGAAAACTCGAGGAGATATCGGTGCCAACGAATTGGAAGCATGTGCGTGTCATGCCAAATAAAGATGGGGGGATCCCGTTTATCGGGTTCCCATGTTTCGGGGGCACAACGAAAGAGGGACAACGTGCAACGGGCAACATACACTACTGGAATCACAGATTTTGCCATCTGCTGCTTCTTTGCCGTCTGTTGGCCGATGGCAAAGACCCTCTTTGCCATCAGCTACCAGAAACCAGACAACAAAGAGAAGGCTGATGGCAAAGGTACTATTTGCCATCAGCCAGCTCTTTGCCGCCAGCTGGCTCACGGCAAACATCATTCAGGCAGACGGGAAAGAGCTCGGCTGGCCCACCCCGCACCCCCTCTCTCCCCCCTAACGACCTCTCTCTTTGACGTCCGCTTTTCTCCTCTGTGCCATCGGGAGGCAGACGGCAAATAGGGTGCGCCCTAACGGCCGTTAGCCCCACCCCCACACGCCTCTCATCTCCCCTAACGGTTGTCGCGCCCCACCCCACACCCCTCTCTCTCACCCCCCCCCCCCGAAACCACCACCGCCGCCGCAACCTCCTCCGGCCTCCCTACGCTGCCGCCCCCTCCTCCTCCGTGTGCAGCCATGCTCTCCTCCTCCCTACACCGTCGCCCCCTCCTTCGGCCTCCCTGCGCCACCGCCCCCTCCTCCTCCCTGCGCCGCCGCCCTCCTCCTCCCTGCGCAACCACGCCCCCTCCTCCTCCCCGGGACCTCCTCCTGTACCACCGTCGTCGGAGCTCTCCCCTTCTCCACCACCACCCCCTCCGCCACCACCGCCCTCTCCTCCACCGCCGCGCCCTCCTCCTCCACGGCCGCTCCCTCCGGTGAGTCCTTTTTTCGTCTTTTTTTGCTAATTAACAGATTTAGTGGTATATATAGTTTAGTTGGTAGGTTAGTTAATTAGTAGATTTAGTGGTAGTTTAGTTAGTTGGTAGATTTAGTTAGTTAATTAGTAGATTTAGTAGGTAGTTTAGTGGTAGATTTTGTTTTGTTAATTAGTGGTAGCTAGATTCTTTTTTAGTTACTTAGTGGTAGATTCTGTTTTTGTTATTTTTTGCTGTTTAGTGCTATATAGGTTTAGCGATAGGTTTAGTTAGCTTGGTTAGTTAGGTTAGTTAGTTAGTTAGCTTAATAGAAAGAATAGGAAGAAGAAGAAGAGGAGGAGGAGGAGAAGAGGAGAAGAGGAGGACAAGAAGAAGAAGAAGAAGAAGAGGAGGAGAAGAAAAAAATAAGAAGGAGAAGAAGAAAAGAAGAAGAAGAGAAGAAGACATAATTAGCCCATTTAGCTCCAAAATGACATAATAAGTCCAAAATGGCATAAAAACCTTGGTTAGCTCATTAATATTGTATTCTTACCTTGTTTTCCTCTAAAATGTCATAATTAACCCATATAGCTCCAAAAAACATAATTAGATAATTTAGCTCCAACAAGAGGAGAAGAGGAGAAGAAATAGGAAAAATGAAAAGAAAGAAGAAGAGAAGAAGAATACCTTTTCCTCCTTCTCCTTCTTCTCCTCCTTCTTCTCCTCCTTCTCCTTCTTCTTCATTTCTTCTTCTTCTTCTTCTTCTCCTCCTCTTTCTTCTCCTCTTTCCTATTCTCCTTACCTTATTTTCCCCAACAATGAGATAATTAGCCCATTTAGCTACAAAATGGCATAAAAACCTTGGTTAGCTCATGAATATTATATTCTTAACTTGTTTTCCTCTAAAATTACATAATTCGCATATTTGTGTTGATCGGGTGGATTTACATGTGATAGTTGTCTTGTCGCTGTGAGGTCTGCTGTGCGAAGACCTCCCCGTGCGTTGTACGAGCTCCGCCACTGCATTCGGGGGTCAGTACAAATTTCATCTCCTCCTCGCCCCTTCATTTACTGTGGCTCGGTTTCTGGATGAAACTTTCTAGATTTAGGTAATTAAATTAATTTATCAGTATGCGTGACCAGTATGCGTCTCCCGTTCGAAAGGGCGACATCTATAAATATGCATGTCTTTGCATATTTATAACCGCCATCCTTTCGAATTGTCCAACATTATCCATGGACAGCCCGAGTATGTGTAGATTGGGTTCGCTTTCCCGTATGCTATGTTGTGGATCCGATGCGGAATTTCGTCAGTGCCTCCCTGTTGTTCTCCGGATGCACATCCTCTCTGTTTATTGCGGAGACGTGTATTGGGAGAACAGCGGGGAGGTGCTGCCGAAATTTTGCGTTGGATCCGGAGCAGAGCATGGAAAAACGAACCCAATCTACACATACTCGGGTGGGATTAGGACCTATCTTTACCTATTAGTGTGTAGGTTGCCTCGATGTAATAAAAATGGCGAACCTGATTAACCGATGAATATAAATGCTAAATTATATATAAATATATTTCTCCTGTCTTTAGTAGCTAGGCAAGATGAGTGATCGTGCGTGGATGTATACCGGTCACCCTAGTCAGAAAGAGATGACGAAAGAATGGTTTGTAAAAACAAAGGAATTTGTGAAAGCCGCATTCGCAAATGGCCAGGAAAGAAACTATTTTCACTGTCCTGGATGCGACAACTATAAAAAGACGACAGAGGTTGTAATGATTAAACACCTGCAGACGAGGGGTTTTAAGCGTAATTATACGGTGTGGACATTTCATGGTGAGTCTATACAACGCACAAGAGCTGAGGTGGTCCTTCGTCGCACCGACGAGCATGGTACCAGGATCGAAGACATGGTGCAAGACTTTGATGATGCTCGGGATTCGGAAGATGAGATGGAGGAATCTGCAAAGGCCTTTTATGAAATGTTGGAGTCTTCAAAACGTCCTCTCCATGAGCACACTGAGCTCTGTCAGCTGGATGCAATTGCACAAGTAATGGCTCTGAAGGCTCAGTTCAACTTGGGAAGAGAATGCTACGACGCGATGATGATACTATTTGGACGCTTTCTACCCAAAGGCCATGTCATGCCTTCAAACCTGTACCAGTCGGACAAAATACTTCGTGTACTTAAGATGCCCTATGAGAAGATAGATGCATGTGAGAAAGGATGTGTCTTATTTAGGAAGGAGTATGCACACTTGGACTATTGTCCCAATTGTGAGTCTTGAAGGTATCTTGTGGTAGACAACGGTATGGGTGAGAAGAGGCAAACCAAAATCGCAGTTGGTGTTCTTTGGTATATGCCAATCATACCAAGACTTCAACGTCTTTTCATGGTCAAAGAGACAGCCAGACAGATGACATGGCACAAATTGGGCAAAAGAACCGAACTAGATGCGGATGGGTATAAGATGGTGGTACACACATCGGATGGGGAAGCGTGGAAACATTGCGATGGATTGCATCAGGATAAAGCGGCAGATCCAAGGAATCCTCGAGTCTGCATTGCCACGGATGGTTTTAATCCCTTCGGCATGACGGCAACCAAATATAGTTGTTGGCCTGTATTTCTCATTCCACTCAATCTCCCGCCCGGACAGATTATGCAAAGAAAGAACATATTTCTGACGTTGATAATTCCAGGGCCCAATTATCCGGGGAAGAATATGAATATGTACCTGCAGCCGCTTAAGGCTGAATTGGAAGAAGCTTGGGATAATGGGGTCAAGACATACGATGCCGCTAGAAAACAAAACTTCAAAATGCATGTGTGGTACATGTACTCTATGCATGACTTGCCGACGTATGCACTATACTCTGGATGGTGTGTGCATGGAAGGTTCCCGTGCCCCCAATGCAAGGCAGCTCTTCAGTTTCATTGGTTGCAGGAGGGTCGGAAGTATTCTTGCTTTGACTTGCATAGACAGTTCCTGGATCCTGACCATCAGTTCAGAAAAGACAAGAAGAACTTTACCAAAGGTGAAGTTGTCAAAAACTTGGCACCACCTGCGTTGACAGGCCAACAGATCATGGATCAGTTAAACTCCCTCGAGCCTGATCCAGAGCGTCCAGGGTATTTCAAGGGGTATAATTCAAAACACGCCTGGACTCACAAGCCATGCTTCTGGGATCTGCCTTACTTCAAAGACCTCCTTCTTCCACACAATATTGACATGATGCACACTGAAAAGAATATCGGAGAGGCTATTTTTGGTACATTGTTCGACATAGATGGGAAGACAAAGGATAATACTAAGGCTAGAGTCGATCAAGAGACACTATGTCATAGACCATTACAAAACATGCGAGAAGGCAAAGGAAAGCAGAAGAGATCGAACCAAAGGCCTAGTTCAATTTTGGAAGGCCGGCTATGAGGGAAATTATCTTGTGGGTCAAAATGCACTTGATGTTCCCCGATGGGTATGCAGAGAATCTAAAGAGGGGAGAGAGTCTTGAAAAAATAAAAATCATTGGTCTCAAGAGTCAAGATTGGCACATATGGCTAGAGCGGGTAATGCCGGTGATGTTACGTGGCTTTATTCCTTAGGATGAATGGCTAGTACTGGCGGAGCTGAGCTATTTCTTCCGTGTTCTTTGTGCGAAAGAATTGTCGCCTGGCGTGGTAGAAGACATGGAGGAGTTTGCACCGGAGTTGTTGTGCAAGTTAGAGAAGATCTTTCCACCGGGCTTCTTTAATCCAATGCAGCATTTGATTTTACATCTACCGACCGAGGCAAGATTGGGTGGGCCCGTGCAAGATCATTGGTGCTATGCAACTGAGAGGATGCAGAAGACCCTTCGAGCTAAATGTAAAAATAAGCGTAGAATTGAAGCATCGATGGCTGAGGCATTCATTGCTAAGGAGGTGGCAAACTTTGTGACAGCACACTACGAAGCCAAAAATCATCATTTGCATAATCCAAAGCCTCGGCACAATGATGCAGACCCTAAAAAAGGTGGGTCCAACCTCAGCCTATTCAAAGGGAAGCTCGCACCAGCCGGTGCTTCAAAACCAATAACGTTGGATGTCGAAGAATGAAGGAACATTTCGTTGTATATCTTCAACAACCTAACAGAAATGCGGTCGCACATCGAGTGAGTTCTCGGCACATTTTCCCGTAACTTCTAATTCCTTTGAACTGCTCTTATCCCAGATATTTCAAACAGCCGTTACGTCGCCAAATTCTCACATGGAGCGGTGATCGAAAATGATTTCGTCGAAGAGTATGAGCTTCTGTCAAAGACAGGAGGCGGCTATCCCGATTTCATCTCTTGGTTCAAACAAACGGTAATTATCAATAATGGACCATTTAATTTCTTGGTCTAACTTGCGGCTAATGCAACAATCGTTTCGTATTAAACTTGTAGGTTAATTCAGAGTCAATGGACGCCGAATTGAGACAAGTCGCTAATGGTTTTGACTATAAGGTCCGTTCATTTGAGAAATACAACATCAACGGGTATCTCTTTCGTACCTTTGGCAAAGAGCTATCTATGCCCGACCTGAAATCTACAAATTTTGGTGTCTCTGGTATCGGCGAAGGTGTTATCGAGTATTATGGAAGAGTTGAAGTAATTTATGAACTTCAATTCTATGGTGAAAACCCACCGAACGTCATAGTCTTCAAATGTGATTGGTTCCAGCCGAACGAGACTAGAAGGACTCATGAACACTAAGGACTAGTCGAAATCAATCCAAACACCCTTTTAGATGTTCCCGATGTCTATATTATGGCTCAACAGGCCACCCAAGTCTTCTATCTACCGTGGGCATGCCAAACGGATAAGAACTTGGAAGGTTGGTATGTTGTTTATGAAGTGCCGCCACATTTCAGACCACCTCTCCCAAATGAACAGGATTATGAACCTCACATTAACACAGACACATATGATGGAGAATTCTTCCAAGAAACACGTCATTGCAAGAAATGTTTCAAGAACCGCCGTGCTTCACCCAAGAACATGGAAGTAGACATCGACATTGAATCCGACTCCACCCCTGAGCCGGAACCAGAAGACCTGGAACTCGTAGAGGTTACTGATGCGAATGACCTGTCAATGCTTCAACGATTAAAGAAAGGCCTTTCACAACTTCATGCCATTGAACCCGACAAGCACGTCATTCATGAAGGCATGCGTGATAGTGATGATGATGATGCATTTATTGATGATGATTATTAGTTTGTAAGATTCACAACTTAAATTATATATTTTTTAATCTTTATTATTCATGTACATATTATTATTCATGTCAGTTATTCAATTTTTTTATGTTGTAGTAATTTCTATTAATCTTTATCATGGCAGGTCACCAGGTGTTGAAAGATGGTGGGCGCTGGTCCAAAACGCTCGACGGGTTCTTCCCAGCCGCCCCGCACGAGGTGTGGTACTTCACTTCCACCCCTATCTCTCCATAGAGCCTTGGCAGACAGTCTGTCGACACCACCCGTGGGTTCTTCTTCGTTGGCGGCATTGCCCACTAGGAGAGGTGCAGGTCGGGTAGGGAAGAAGGGGAAGGGTACAGGGAGAGGTGCTGGCCGTAGAAGATCCAGGAGGACTGTTGAGCCGTCCTCGCCACCACCACCACCTCATTCACCCGAGCATAGGACTACTATGGTCGACCCGTTTGCAGAGGAGGCTACGGGGACTCCGGTCCAGGAGCTTGGTGTTGACGGGCATTCGTCCCATGAGACTCCGGTCCAGGATCAGCCTTGGGTCGAGGTGCATTCGGCCCACGAGACTACGGTTCCGGAGGCTTCACCCGACGTGGAGAGGCCTGGATGGGATGCCTGGCCGGATCGGACCGAGTTGCCGGATTGGACCGAGGGTTTGGGTGGCTCAGGGGGCGGGGATGGCGGGGATGAGTTTACGGATAGTGAGGGCGATGTGCAGGTGGACGGAGCCACCGTGTACAAGCGTGATAGTACACGTCTCCCGGTCGTGTCAGCTACCCGCGAGCAGAGGCCGGTGATTAAACGTGAAGGAGATAGGTAAGTACATTTACTCTTTTTTTAGCTTTTGCCTTCAAGTTTGTTCAAATATATAATGCGTTGACCTTATCATACTGCAGGGGATGGGCACAACCTCGTGGAGTCCGCAAGCCGAACTCCGTCCTTGGTGTGCTTTGCCGGACAAATTTCCCGGGGTTTGTCACGTTGCCTGGTGAGGGTCAGGTTCCTACACTAGGATTTTCCTGGGAGCACTACCAGGCTGCGCAGGCCCCACCGGAGGAGATTATAGATGGTGTCTTGTGCCACACGAGGGCCGAGATGGTGATCAAGAGCTTTTGGCTAAATTATCCTTTTACACAATCTGAAATTAACAATATAGCTAATTATTGTACTAATCGGTGTTTTCACGTTTGTTTGCAGACCTTCTATAGGTGTGAGGATGGATATGAGGAGGAGGCGGCCAAGGTTCTCGAGGCCGAGTGTAGGCGGTTATTACAGAACTTACGCCACGAGGCTCGGCCGCAGGCTATTCGAGACTACTACGCCACGCGTGGTATTAAGAAGCAGAAGAAGGATTGCCGCGGAAAGTTTCTGAAGAAGGAGCAATACATGAAGGTAATTACCTATTATTAAGTCCTTCTACGTAGTGTTCTTGATTTCATTCATAGGCGTAGCGCTCAAAATTCTTTCTAATAACTTACAGGTGCCCCCGAGATGGTGTGCGGATAAGATGGATTGTTGGGAGGCGTTGGTTGATGAGTGGTGCACAGGCAGCTGGCGAGCCGTCCACGAGAATGCGAAGGATCGGCGTAGCCAAATGGTTGGTGTGCCACACCATCAAGGTAGCGCAAACTTACTTCAGTTCGGACGAAACTGGGTATGGGATTTGCTTCATGATTCATGCAATTCATTCTTCATGCTAATATTTTGTTCCTCTCTTTTAGGCGCATCACAATAAGATGGAGATGCCACACTTGTACGACCTTTATGGCATGGCCCATACTGCCTCGTACAAGAAGGCGAAGGCATTCTCTAAGTCTGACCTGGATGGTCCAAATAACTTCACCAACATATCATCCCACCACAAGCTCGTGACATACAGGGACACTGGGAAGGCTACGAAAGGGGATGACTTTAACCCTACCCAGGAACCTTTGGATCCAGAGATGGTGATGATATCTGGTGGCGGGAGGCCCCATGGCTTGATAGCCATTAGAGATGGGATAATACATTGTCCACTCACTCTCCCGGAGATCAAGGCGCGCCAGTCGAGCAGCTGTCCTGAGATAACGCGTCGTCCATGGCCAGTCGATCTTGCCATCGAGGTTCGTTGTACGGACTAAGAAAACTTTCATCCATTTCATTATGTGTGTCACCGTAGATCATTACTGTGGTAACGAGGAATGGTGTTTCAGGCTGCTCTTCTGAAAGAGAGAGCGGCAAACGAGGCTGCTCTTGAGAAAGAGAGATTGGCAAGCCAGGCTGCTCTTCACGCTGCTCTTGATGAGAGGGACCAGACCACGGCACGATTGATTGAGGAGGAGAGGGCCCGGAATGAGGCGTGTCAACGGGCCATGTACGAGATTTTTGTGGTAAGTTTTTTCCACATTAGCCAAATCATGTGTGTAATGTGTGTTTCACTACTAACTAATACGACCCACTCTTCAGGATCTGTGCGAGAAGAGCGGTCAAGTCCCTCCGCCGATACCCGTCTTCTCTTTGATTGACACGGTGAGTTTCATTATAAACTAGTATTAATAATTGAGTGTCATCATGCTAACTGAGACATTGCAAAATATCTATTCTGCAGAATAACTCCCGAGCGGCATCGCACGACCCTTCTCCAGGTGTTTCTCCTCCTTGATGACCACTACGGTAAGTTTCTCTTCTCCTCTTTCATATTCTCCTTGCCTCAATTTCCCCAACAATGACATAACTAGCCCATTTAGCTCCAAAATGCCATAATAACCTCAAAATGGCATAAGAACCTTGGTTAGCTCATTAATATTATATACTTAGATTGTTTTCCTCTAAAATGGGACAATTTGCCCATTTAGCTCCAAAAAGACATAGTTAGCTAATTGAGCTCCAAGAAGAGGAGAAGAGGAGAAGAAATAGGAAAAATGAAAACAAAGAAGAAGAAGAAGAAGAAGAAGAAGAAGAGAAGAAGGAGAAGGAGGAGGAGGAGGAGGAGAAGGCCAAGGACCTTCTAGTCCTTCTGCTCCTCCTCCTCCTTCTTCTCCTTCTTCTTGATTTCTTCTTCTTCTCCTCCTCCTCGTCTTTCTTCTCCTCTTTCATATTCTCCTTGCCTTAATTTCCCCAACAATGACATAATTAGCCCATTTAGCTCCAAAATGACATAATAACCTCAAAATGGCATAAGAACCTTGGTTAGCTCATTAATATTATATACTTAGCTTGTTTTCCTCTAAAATGGGATAATTAGCCCATTTAGCTCCAAAAAGACATAGTTAGCTAATTGAGCTCCAAGAAGAGGAGAAGAAATAGGAAAAATGAAAAGACAGAAGAAGAAGAAGACGAAGAGAAGAAGGAGAAGGAGGAGGAGGAGAAGGAGAAGGCCAAGGACCTTCTAGTCCTTCTCCTCCTCCTCCTCCTTCTCCTCCTTCTTCTCTATTTCTTCTGCTTCTCCTCCTCCTCCTCTTTCTTCTCCTCTTTCGAATTCTCATTGCCTCAATTTCCCCAACAATGACAGAGTAAGCCCATTTAGCTCCAAAATGCCATAATAACCTCTAAATGGCATAAGAACCTTGGTTAGCTCATTAATATTATATACTTAGCTTGTTTTCCTCTATAATGACATAATTAGCCAATTTAGCTCCCAAAAGACATAGTTAGCTAATTGAGCTCCAAGAAGAGTAGAAGAGGAGAAGAAATAGGAAAAATGAAAAGAAAGAAGAATAAGAAGAAGAACACAAGAAGGAGAAGGAGGAGGAGGAGGAGAAGGAGGAGAAGGCCAAGGACCTTCTAGTCCTTCTCCTGCTCCTCCTCCTTCTCCTCCTTCTTCTTAATTTCTTCTTCTTCTCCTCCTCCTCCTCTTTATTCTCCTCTTTCATATTCTCCTTGCCTTAATTTCCCCAACAAAGACATAATTAGCCCATTTAGCTCCAAAAAGACATTACAAGCTCAAAATGGCATAAGAACCTTGGTTAGCTAATTAATATTATATACTTAGCTTGTTTTCCTCTAAAATGGGATAATTAGCCCATTTAGCTCCAAAAGGACATAGTTAGATAATTGAGCTCCAAGAAGAGGAGAAGAGGAGAAGAAATATGATAAATGAAAAGAAAGAAAGAAGAAGAAGAAGAAGAAGAAGGAGAAGGAGAAGGAGGAGGAGGAGAAGGAGGAGAAGGCCAAGGACCTTCTAGTCCTTCTCCTCCTCCTCCTCCTTCTCCTCCTTCTTCTTGATTTCTTCTTCTTTTCCTCCTCCTCTTTATTCTCCTCTTTCATATTCTCCTTGCCTTAATTTCCCCAAAAATGGCATAATTAGCCCATTTAGCTCCAAAAAGACATTATAAGCTCAAAATGGCATAAGAACCTTGGTTAGCTCATTAATATTATATACTTAGCTTGTTTTCCTATATAATGACATAATTAGCCTATTTAGCTCCAAAAAGACATAGTTAGCTAATTTAGCTCCAAGAAGAGGAGAAGAGGAGAAATGAAAAGGAAGAACAAAAGGAAGAAGAGAAAGAGAAGACAAGGAGAAGGAGAAGAACGAGGAGGAGAAGAAGAAGAGAAGAAGGAGAAGGAGGAGGAGGATGAGGAGGAGAAGGCCTTGGCCTTCTCCTCCTCCCCCTCCTTCTCCTCCTTATTTATTTCTTCTTCTTCTTCTCCTCCTCCCCTTTCTTCTTCTCTTTCAGATTCTCCTTGCCTTAATTTCCCCAACAATGACATAATTAGCCCATTTAGCTCCAGAAAGACATTATAAGCTCAAAATGGCATAAGAACCTTGGTTAGCTCATTACTATTATATACTTAGCTTGTTTTACTCTATAATGACATAATTAGCCCATTTAGCTCCAAAAATACATAGTTAGCTAATTTAGATCCAAGAAGAGGAGAAGAGGAGAAATGAGAAGGAAGAACAAAAAGAAGAAGAGAAGGAGAAGGAGAAGAAGGAGGAGGAGAAGAAGAAGAGAAGAAGGAGAAGGAGGAGAAGCAGCCCTCCTTATTCTCCTTCTTCTTCCCTCCTTCTTCTCCTCTTCTTCTCCTTCTTCTTCTCCTATTATCCTCCTCCTTCTGCTTCTCCTTCTCCTCATCCTCCTCCCCCTCCTCCTCCTTATTCTTGTTTTTTCTTCTCCTTCTTCTCTTCTTGATTCTTCTCTTTTTTCTTCAATTTAGCTTATTTGTCATATATATGTTGTTCTTCTTCTTCTTCTGACTTTCTTATTCCCATTTTACATATTGGATGTACTACATGCATGGAAGCTGGCATTGGAGTGCTTTAGTTCCCGTTTTTATTTGAGTTGATGAACAATGTGGAACTATATGTATATGTATATTTGGATGAACAATATATGTGCAACTATATGTATGTATATATGGATGAAACTTTGTATGTGTTGGTTCTTTTGATATATGGGATGTACGTTGATAAACAAATGGCATTGATGAGCTTTATATGTATATCATATATGTGTTGTGACCTATTTATCATATATGTGCTATGAATTATATATATATATGTGCTGTGAAATAGAAAAAAATAAACAAAAATGTGACAATATAGGCTCTTTGTCGTATGCCAGCTGATGGCAAAGGCCTTTGCCATCAGGCAGCTGACAGCAAAGGTGCCACGTGGCAGCCAGCTGTGCAACCTGGACAGCAACAACTGGCTATATAGTCTCTTTGTCGTCATCTTCCTAGGGGGCAGACGGCAAAGAAGAGGGCACAGAGGAGGGGGGAGGAGGGGTAGGCACACGACAAAGAGTGGAGGGGGGAGGAGGTGGAGGCAGATGGCAAAGAGTGGAGGTGGAGGCCGATGGTAAAAAGTGGAGGGGGGAGGAGGTGGAGGCAGACGGCGAAGAAGAGGGCGAGGCAGACGGCAAAGCCTCCGTTAGCCCCTAACGGAGGCAACGCGTGTCAGCTGCCGTCTCGACATCTTTGCCGACTGCTCTTATGAAAAGCTGACGGCAAAGCTCTTTGCCGTCCGCTTCGGTGAGGCAGGCGGCAAAGAAGCTACAATGTCGTCGTAGGCTGACGCAGAATTTTTGCCGACAAGAGTTTTCTTTGCCGTCTGTGTATTACTCTTTGCTGTCGGTGGATTACTCTTTGCCGTCTGTGACAGCAGACGGCAACGAAGCTAATTCCTGTAGTGATATATGGCGCAAGCATATGGTTCATCTCATACATCACATGCACTCGGTTCACGACAACGTTCCAACGGTTATACCTTTGAAGTGTGCGTTCGGGCGAATCGGTTCATTGCGGTGTAGATGAACATGGGCCGTCATGGACGTCGTGGAATTAGTTGTACATGGGTCTTCGGCGTCGGTAGTCGTACACTGTTCAGTGAAGAACTTGATGAGTCCCATGTCCTATTGGCGGGTCAAGGCGGTGGGCACGGTACAACATCGGCTAACACAAGGAAGCAACAGCAAGCAGCATAGCAGCATAGCAACAGCAGCAAGCACCATCGGCGGTAGCAGGCAACGCAAGGAGCAAGCAACGCAACAGCTACAGCAGCAGGCATGGCAAGCATCAGCAACAGCATCAGCGACACCAAGCAACGCAACAGGCGGCAACAGCAGCCGGCAGCAGCAGGCAACACAAGCAACATCAGCCAGCATAGCACCAGCGGCAAGCGGCGACGAGCTTCATGGCGCGCAGGGCGGCGCGGGAGGCTAAGGGCGGCTCAGGATCAGGGGCGGGACCAGCGGCGACGGGAGACCGGCGGGCTCCTTGCAGCAGGCTACACAGCAAGCGGCGGGGCGAGCATCCGGCGAGAGGAGGCAACGTCGAGGGGCCTGGTGGAGCTTGGCGGAGGTCGCGCGGAGCGCTGCTCCAGCCGACCACAATGGGGCGGCGCGGGAGGCGAGCACGGGCACTGGCGCGGGAGGGCGAGCACGGGCACCGGCGCGGGAGGCTTCCAGGCGGGGCGGCGCGGAATGACGGAATCTCGACAAGGGAGCTTCTCCCTGGGCGCAAGCGAGGGGAACAGAGTGGGGAGACGGCGCGGTCGTGCTAGGGGGGGTTCCCATGGCGAGGATCAGGAGGAGGAACAGACGGGGGGGAGGAAGCGGCGTTGGGGAGAGCCGCACGCGCTAGAGAGGGAGAGGGAGACGACGCAGTCGGGAGGAGAGGGATCGGGTTCGAGCGACGCTCTCCCTGACTCCCTGTCTCTAGAGTTAGGGGAGCCCGGTGGGCCTTGGGCCGGCCTCGCACAGGTTGGGCTTCTCTCTTTTCCCCTCTTTCTTCTTTTTAATTTCTTTTACAGCAACTTGCAAAGAAATAAAACAAAGGATATAGTTGGAATTCCAACAGGATAGGTATTTTCCCGGAGCCATAAAAATATGGAGGATTTAATAAAATTGGTTTGAGGATTTTTACAGGATATAAATTCGGACAAGTTTTGAATTTATATCAAACTTGCCTAAATTTAAACCATAACCAAACCAACCCCAAATGGACTGAGATTTTAGATGGTGACCCTATACAATAGATATTATTTATGGGTTCAATCGAAACATTTATTTGAGCATTACATCTGCAACTCAAATAAATGAAAGCAAAGGAAAATAAGAAAGTGCAAGGGATATCATGGGCAGAATGTCAACGGCCTTGCGAATGAGATAACGAGCAAAGTTGGTATGACACACAAGATTCCAATGGATTGAAATAAGTTGAGAATGCGAGAATGAAAAGATCAAGGAGTGGCTAGGAGAAGAGGCAAAAAAATGAACACAATTAGGGAAGCAATCACACCAGAGATGATGGAGATGATGCATGATGCGTGATGAATGCAACAAACAAAATAAGACAAACTACGACAATGAATTAAAAGGGGAATCTTGTGGAGCGTTGGTGTCGGGTTGTCACAACTCTCCTACACTACAAGAGGATCTCGCCCCGAGATCCAAGAATGAAAGGGGAAGAGGATAAAGCAAGAGGTAAAACTTAGTCGCTTCTTTGAAAAACGAGTGAAAACAACGATCCTTGAAGGTTGCAAAGCGATGAGGACTAATATGAGAAACAAGCAAGAAGTCACGGAAAATTTTGGCAGCACTCTGGTAGAAAAATGGGACAAAAAATTCGATAAGATGGGAGAATTAGACAATATTCATAACAAACAACTAAATAGAACAAGGGAACACCACAATCTTGACAGAACAAGATGATAGACCCAAAAGAGCAACATCGAAATGCCTCCGGAACATAGAATAGGAACTAGCTCATACGGAAGAAGAGAACGAAGAAAAGAATGACAACTATATCGCAAATGAACTTGGCAAGCATCCTTGCAAGAAGAATTGAACGGAGTTGTTGGAAAAACAACAACGAAAAGAACAAGATAGTAGTGGGCTTATGGAAACCTTTCCAAACTAATGAAGTGACAACCAGCCACTAACAGAAACAAGGATTGTTTGGGAGAAACAAGTTATGAACAATTTCTTACACCAAGAGGATACATTGAGAACCTAGATTAATGACCATGATAGCAACAATCCATAGGAAAAGCTTTAGGTGAAATCCAAACCAAGCTAGCTCAATGAAGAAATCATGGGTTGAAAAAAATATCTCATGATCATAGAATTGGTGGATTTAATTATCTCACTCTTGAAAGGAAAACTCTTCGAGGCTCCTACACTAACAAGAATGCTATAATACCACCTCAAAGGATAAAGGAGAACAAACGCATTGGAAATGCAAGAGAAAGAATACTTGAGGTAATCCAACAGGAATCTTGAAGAACACTTTGAGAAAAATCACATCCTTGAAGAACCACCATGACGAGCCTCCGTATCAAAAGCATGATGCAAGATATGAAGGATGAAAGAATAGGATTGAAGCCTTGCAAAGACTTTGATGAAGCTTCACGAAGAGATACTTGAGAAAAACTTGGAACTCCGGAAAAGAAAGATAAGCACTTGAGAAAAGAATTGATATCATGAGCCACTCCGGAAAAAGAATTGAAATCATTTGATGAAACAAGAATAAGAATTATGTTATGCTAATCCTTCATCAAGTTTAATTGATGACAAGCAACGGATTTAGCGTAGCACTTATTCTTCTAGAATTGATTGAGGAGAGATATGAGCACAAAATAGAAGAAATGTTGCAAGAAACACCGGTAAGAATTGAAATAAATGAGGCAACCAAGAATGAATGGAGATACATGAGAATGAATAGATCATGAGCCCCTTAACAGAAAACTTGAACAAGGCACCAGAATAATAGAGAGACGAACGAAGAGACAACAATTGAGGATGAAAGCTGAAAGCTGAGAACGAAGATTCTTCTGAAGTGATGGCCTTTGGAGGATCAACAATGAAACAAATGGGGAATGCACCGGTTAGCAAGAAAGGGATCACTCATGAATGAAAACAGCTGATAAGACAACACGAAGCTGAAATGATATCTTCAAGAGATTGGACCAAGATTTGAGAAAACACTCCTTTGGACATCCAAGCTGAGAATGAAGAGAAGAACACCACCAAGAATTAATGAGACACTCCAGAATAATGAAGAATGAAAGGTTGAACCAAATAAGAGAATTAATTAAAATTGATCTTGAAGAAAGAATATGACTGATGATGTCACATCCCTAACCCCTTAAGCAAGTTAGTCTTGTGCTCATATCTTCTTTGCATTTGCATCTAAGAATTTTCAACAAGATCAAAGAAAGAGGTGGAGGAAAACTCAAACCCTAGCCACTTCTTTAAATAAAGGAATTCTCAAACTAGTTAAAATCAATGAATCCAAAATGGCCTCAAGAAATGTTCAAACTTTCTCATAAATCATGAAAGTAAATGAGCAATGAAGAAAACATTTTTCTTGACACTTCAAGCTTTTAAATTAATGCAAAAAGCTACTGGTTTCAAATTTTAAATTTGAAATCAGAAACTGTAAATTTTCAAAAATGTTGAAAACTTTGGAAATGGTTGGGAATATTCCAACAAAATTTCAGGTGTGTTTAAAATAGTTTTTACAACCCATTTTGGAGCTGAAATAAATAGCAAAATAATAGTTAGCAAAACAGAAACAAAATAGAAAAGAAATAAGAGAAAGAAACGACTTACCTCTATTTGTCGTCGGCCCAGCCCACCAAGGGCACGGCTGTCTTCTTCCTCCTGCCAGGAGGAGAAGCAGCTGCGTGCCGACGCGCCGGCGAGCGCGGCCACGTCCCCTGGCCAACTCCTGCTTGCCCGAGCCACGCAGACGGCGGGGATGAGTACCCCGTGCACGTCTCTCCCTTCTCCACCCATCTCTGGCTCCCCTCCATCTCTCTCTCGCCCTCTCCCACCATGGCCGAGCCTGCTTGTCGCCGCCGATCGTCGTAGCCGTGGCCACGAGCCCCCTCCAGCCCAGCTGCTGTGCCCCAAAGCCCCGGCGTGCTCCTCCTCGTCCCCTGGAAGAAGGAATCAAGCCCGGAGGCCCCCTGTCATCGCCTCGCCGCCATCTTCTCCACCTCCGGCAGCCGGACCTCTTCCGTCGATTCGGTCCCTCCGGCGCACCCCCGAGCCCTACAACAACACCATCGGAACCGCCGTGAGCTCGTCATCATTTCCCCTCTCACCCCACGCTCTTCCGTGCACCGTAGCCCCGTTCCCCACCAAGGCCGAGAGCTCCTCGCCGCCGGTCATGTCGTCGTCGTCGCTGTGGTGTCTGTTCCACGCGCTCGAGCTAGGGATCGAGCTCCTGGAGCCGCCAGGAATGTGATGAGCCCATCAGCTGTCCTCCCCGTGCCCTAGAGCCATCACCCGCGAAAGGCCGAGCTTCGGCCGCCGCTTCGGCTCGTCGCCGGTGCCTCTCCCGGCGACCCTAGCTTCTCGTGATGCCCCTGCCAGATCGGCTGCTTCGCCAGCGTCCCGTAGCTGCAAACCGTGCTCGATTTGGTGCCGTGTAGCGCCGTTTAGGTCGTCTCCGGCGAGCCCTCCGCCGCGGGCTTGGTCGCCGGCGACCACCCTCCGGTGGGCGTCGACGTGGCCGACCATTAGGGCGTAATTGTCCTTCCCTCAGTCACTGCCAGAGGGCCCCACGCCTGGTCAAACCCCAATTAGGGGCTGGTCAGCACGGGGTTAGCCCCTGGGTCACTAACCAGTGGACCCCACTGGTCAGGTTTGACCTGGCCCAGGCGCAGTTGACCTGCTGACGTCAGTAGTGATGCAATATTAGTATTTCTGTTTAAATCCAGGAAATTGCTAAAACTTGTAAAAATCATAGAAATTAATCTGTAACTCCAATGAAAATAATTTATATATGAAAAAGCATCAGAAAAATTCAAGGAATCTGAATATGTTATTTTCAATCATGTTTGAAAAAGTTACAGAACCCAAACATGTAGATTAATGAATAAGTCAATTCTTATAACTACTTTATAAATGGAATTTGGAAAATATTCAAATTTCATTATGCTTGACATGATCAAGCATTAATCTAATAACAAATCAGTACCTTAACATGACATATCATGCATGTTAACATCAATTTGATCTGAGCATCAGGTCGAATCAATTAAATCGGTATCCGAGAATACCTCGTTTGAATTGATAATTGAATGTGATTCAAATCAATTTGAAACCTAATACATGTTGATTATATTAGTTTATCACCTTGCATTCTCATGCCATGCTCATGCATCATCTTGTTTCCATATGATTGTTATTGATTGTTGCCATTCATTTCAGTAGGCTCCGCACCCCCGGATTCCATCGAATATCCGTCTGACGGATATTGTCCCTCCTCTGAGCAACAAGGCAAGCAACCATTTTTGATCATCCCGATAAATCCCATGTTCTTGCTCCTGCATTTGTTTATTGCATTAGGATCAAATGCTTCAACTGCTTTTGCCACGATTAGTTGAACCCACTTCCTTTGCATGACCTAACCTTGTCACAGTAAATAGCCGAACCTTGCAACCTAGCATACCTGGTAGTTGCTTGAGCCTTGATGTGCCTTATCCTGCTATGCATGCTATGCTTAGAGTTGTGTATGGTCTGTCATCTGGAAGATGAACAGAATTGTGAGAATGTGTTCGGTAAGCAAAGGTTGTGTGTTGAACCTGATTTGGTAAAGGTACCGGTGAAAGGCTGTGTAGGAGTACATGGCGGGTTGTTTCATTGGAACCATCCTTAGGAACTGAGTTCCGTGTATGTAATCCAAGACTAGATACTACCACACGTTGGGATACTTAATTGACCATCTCGACTTATTAATCGCTTAGTACTCGGTCCAGGAGTTGCAAGTAGTTTCTGGTGTTTATAGTAATGCTGGAGGCCGTGCATGGTGCTGACCTGAGAGGTGGGCTGTGATGCGGTAGGCAGTGGCACGGTGTACCAAGTGGCACCCGGATGGTGGGCTTGGGAACCCTGCGCACATCGTTTGAGGCCGTGGAGGAAACCTCGGCCGGACTTCCGTACGGGTTACTCTCAGATAGGCGATAAACCTGGACTAGGTACTAGTGTGGTTAACGGTCGTGGCCGACTCCCTCGCTGGGCTTCCGCTTGAAGGTTGCCGAGGTGCATGACGTGCACATGGCGATAAGTGGCGAGAGCGTGTGTGACGAAGTACACCCCTGCAGGGTTATGATCTATTCGAATAGCCGCGTCCGCGGATATGGACTACTTGGAGACATATGTTGTTCATAGATAACTTCAATGGCTACTCATAAAATTGTCAAGATAAGCGTGAGTGTCGTGGACGGCATTTCCGTATGGAGACGGAATGATTCCACGATAGTGTATTGTTGTGGTGTTAGTGGACTCGTGTGCGAGAAATCAAGTTGTCAAAATTATTCAAAAATGCAAGTTGTCTAGCCATGAGTCAAATGCTGGCTTTCCGCATGAAACCCCACAATACCCTTTTGATACCTTGCATGAGTAGTTAGTTATCCTAAAGTCTTGCTGAGTACCTTCGTACTCATGTTTGTTTAATAAATGTTGCAGAGGTTGCTAATGACCCTAATGTAGGGTTCTTCGTAGACATCAACGACGACGAGTAGCTGGTGTCCCAGCTACGATTTGGCCCTACGTTGGATCTGTAGTATAGTCAGGCCATGTGCCTTCTAGTTGCCCTGTCTGTACTCAGACAGTTTAAACTTTTCCGCTGGCTTGTAACTGAATGACTGCTATTATGGGTCGTGAGACCCTTAATGTGTAATATTGTGTGTGTGGCTCTTCCGAGCCTCTTAAATAAACGTTGTATGTTTATGGTTATGTTGTGATGCCATCGATGTATCTATACATATCGGTATGCCATGCGTACGTGTGTCGTACTTGATATGTATGGGGTTCGATTACTTAGTCGTGAACTTTAGTAGCACTCCTCACAAGGAAATGCCCCTTTGTGATCCAACGAGCCTTGGTAGTTCGCTACTGCTCCGGACACATTGGTTGACCGGCATGTGTCCTTTTTAGCTGCTGTGTCTGTCCCCTTTGGGGAAATGTCACGCGATGTAATGGAGTCCTTGTAGCTTGCTACGACTCGTCTACATTCGCTGATGACCGCACCTGCTTTGCTGGGTCATGTATGCCTGTCCTTGTGCGGTACTGCCACTTTGGTTTATGACTAGACATGTCGATCCGGGTTCTTTGACATTGGAATGCTGGCGACACTATTGCATACGTGAGTCAAAAGACGCAAACGGTCCGGCTAAGGTAAGGCTGCAGCCGTGGAGTTAACCGTGCGTGAGACCGCAAAGGGATGCGATGTGTTACAGGCTGGATTCCTATGGCTTAGGATCGGGGTCCCGACAGATGAAATTCATACTTACGTCATAGTTGAAAAGAATTAGAGATCTCCAGAAAAGATTACAAGAGAAAGATAAGATCCTGGGAAAACATGTGGGTTATGGGCCCTCAAAGAAACCACCGTCAGAAAAGAATGCTTAGAAGAGAGATATTGCACCGGTATGAAGAGAACTAGATGAGGTTAGCACCCCGAAATAATTAAAAGAATTGAAAACACGAAACTTCCGAGATATCTTCAACACTCCGGATAGAAAAAAAAGAGGAATGAATAGCAAGATAGGCTCATAAGAATTTCCAACATAGGAAAAAATTACAAGGACGAAAAGGATATGATGAACATGGATAGCTGAATTGAATTCACCGGAAAAGATAACACAATTGAATAAAGATGAACACAAAGCTCCTTACAAACTTCACGATGAATCACCGGCTACAAAAGGAAGAAGAGATACCGGAAGCATCACTGGCTATAAAGGGACTTGGATGATGACTGAAACATTGAAGAAAAGGGTGGGAGGGCGGGAAAAACAAAGACAACTTGGGACAGATGAGACAAACTCCAGAAAGAATGAGAGATTGATTTGCAAATATTGGAGAGGATTGAATTCACTGAAGAGAAGCACATCGGTTGGAAAAGAATTGATATGACAACTCAAGTTGACAAGAATTGATAAGACAAATGCTTAAACAAAAGGATTAGTACTCTCATAAAAATATGAGAACACCACTTAGGAAAGATCTGAAATCACCACTTGACATTGAAGCAACTCGAATTACCATATTCAGCAAAACAAAGGGAGAGGCTTATGAAACAAGCCAGAACAAACTCATCAGAGATATTTCCGTTCGATATTTTCGTGGACAGGATCACACGGGCTCGATCCTTACAGTAGCCATCAAGTGCAAGGTAGTGCACCCGACATACGAAGCGTCCCCGAGTCGTAGCAAGCTACAAGGACTCTTTAAGACACAACGAGAACCGCTGTAAGTCGACCATCAACAAACAAATCCACTAGATGTCGAACCCCAACCTAACATCATGCATTTGTTGGAAGATTGTCCTATAAGTAACTACTTGAATTCCCACCTAAGAACTCCCGAAATTTCTGGTCATGCAATTTGGTACATGGATACAAGGAGTAATATATCACACAACTCCTATACTAACCCGTCTAGTGTATCACATCTGTCAACACACGACCAGAATCTCGGACCTTCATCTACTACAGACCCTCGTGATCACAACGATACAAAGCATGGCAGTAATCCCGAACAATCTGCACCAGTACTGGGGACATCGGGGTTATCTCGCCACTACCAGTATTGAAGCAATTACGAACATCCTTCGTCCTGACATACTAAGAAACCTGAATGATAACGATGTGCTCGAGAATCCCGTGGAGCTCAACTCCCCGGAAGAAATCAAGTCAGACAGGAGGCACCAAGATAGAACTCCGTCACATCGACATCATATAGATCCCAAAAATATCCGCATGATCCTAAATTTTTTTTGAGTGAGTAGAGGTGTAGAATAAATTATTACGTCAAGATTCCTCACCAGAGCATAGAAGAGGATAAAAAAGAATCCTACTCTCCGATATATAACTAGACTCAAAGTAGTTTTTCACTAGACTCGACTCGGACAAGTTCGATCAATCAAGGGGGCTCCTAGGTCGGTACTTCTCTGATACCAACTTTTCAGGCCCAAGATGCGATCCTATCCTCAATTTGGCACGAAGGCCTCGTCAGGGATAGAAGCGCATCTTGTCGTTTCGCAAGAATGGACAACGTTACACGTACATGTACTGAAAAGAAGAGATATAAAGATTTGGCTTACACTCGCCACAAGCTACATCAGAGTCACATCAGTACAATACATAATTATCATTTAGAAGAGAAGGGTCCGACTACGGACGAAAACAAACGATAAAAGAAGAACGACGTCCATCCTTGCTATCCCAGGCTACCGGCCTGGAACCCATCCTAAATCGATGAAGAGGAAGAAGAAGAAGCAACTCCAAATGAACAATCAACACGCTCGCGTCAAATAACCTTTACATGTACCTACAACTGGTGTTGTAGTAATCTGTGAGCCACAGGGGACTCAGCAATCTCATTTCCAAAGGTGTCAAGAATATCAAAGCTTAATAGGTGAGGCATGGTTAAGTGGTGAGGCTGCAGCAAGCGACTAGGCATACATTTGGTGGCTAACTTACGAGTACAAGAAATAAGAGGGGGAAGATCTACGCATAGCGGATGTGAAATACTCATGATCAAATGAATGATCCTGAACACCTACCTACGTCAGTCATAACCCCACCGTGTCCTCGATCGGAGAAGGAACTCACGAAAGAGACAGTCACGGTTACGCACACAGTTGGCATATTTTAATTAAGTTAACTTCAAGTTATCTAGAGCCAGTGTTAAACAAAGTTTCCATGTTGCCACATAACCGCGGGCACGGCTTTTTGAAAGATTTAACCCTGCAGGGGTGCTCCAACTAGTCCATCACAAATTACCACAAGCCGCATAGAAATCCTTGATCACGACACTCGCGATCTCGTCGGACTCCTTAGTGGAAAACCTCAACTATGAGATTACCCAAAGCATCACCAGAATCCCGATGCACAAGATATTTCTTCAAAGGTAAAACTAATCCAGCAAGGCCGCCCGACGTGTCGACGAACCCGATAGGAGCCGTGTATCTTGTTCTCAGGACACGACGGATGGGTCACACTAGGAGAAACCAAACCTCGGGTTGCCCCGCGGTGGCCCCGTAGTCTTCCAGTTTGGACCAACACTCATGAGGAGCACTGGCACGGGGGTTGATTAAATTTCCTCGGGTTAATTACTCCCTATGCGGTTCATTAGTTACTAGGCAAATGTAGTACCAAAGTTGGGCCTTGCCAGACCAGCTTTAATCTAAAACGAATTATCAAGGGGGTCCCCATAACAACCCCGATCGTGTTAGGAGCGCTCAATTATGGAACCTAACACGGTAACCGAAACTAAGGGGGAAAAAGTGGAACAAAACACCAGGCTAGAAAGGCTAAGCCTTCCACCTTTTACCAAGTATATAGGTCCATTAAATCAAATAGCATTAATATGGTGATATAACAAGGAACCCATGTTATCACATGGTAGTAACTGCACCTGCATCTAGCAACGCTAACACATGGTTAAGCAAGCGGTAACATAGCCAATCAGTGGTTTGCTAGGTTGAACAGGTTGAAGGTTTTCATGGCATTGTTGAGAGTCTGATCTTTAACATGTGGTAGGCAACGAGACATAATTGATAGAAACGATAATGCTAGCATGGCAATGATAGTAATGCTATCTGGGAAATGGTCATCTTGCCTGAGATCCCTCTTGGAAGAAGAATGACTCCGTGAATTCGGTGAACCAGCGTAGTCAAGCGGATCCTCACATTCCGACGAGCTTGCGGAACTCTATCGTGACGGAGCAAACCGGAAACAAGCATCAACACAGATATTCACCACGGCAAATGCACGACATGAAGCACAACCTAATGTGATGCATGATCAGATCAATAATGCAAGGGATGGCATGGCAATTCACCTCACACAAACACTACACATTAAGTGAAGCTCGATATGCAACAAGTTGCATATCGACGAAACTCCACGTTTAATTATTTAGTTCACTCCCGTTTATTTACACGGCAATATTAAATGTTGTTAACATGGCAAGGGGTGAAGCAGGTGATTCTACAAGTCATCCTACTCGGTTAACACGTGGAACATAGAACGGAGCTACGGTTACAAGAGACATGCAACACGGGAATTATGCCATGATTGCGTCATGCATGCAAGTTAAAACAACACGGGCAAGAAGGAAAAGAAGCAAGTGCCGCCATGGTGAACGAAAGGGAACCATGGCGGCAAAACAGAAATGATGCCACGACAATGTTTCGGTCCCGAAAGCTCGAGGAGATATCGGTGCCAACGAATTAGGAGCGTGTGCACAGCAAAATAAAGATGGGGGGATCCCGTTTATCGGGTTCCCATGTTTCGGGGGCACAACAAAAGAGGGAAAACGTGCAATGGGCAACATATATGGTGCAAGCATACGGTTCATATCATACATCACATGCACTCGGTTCACGACAATGTTCCAACGGTTATACCTTTGAAGTGTGCGTTCGGGTGGATCGGTTCATTGCGGTGTACATGAACGTGGGCCGTCCTGGACGTCGTGGAAGTAGTTGTACACGGGTCTTCGGTGTCGGTAGTCGTACACTATTCGGTGAAGAACTTGATGAGTCCCATGTCCTACTGGCGGGTCAAGGCGGCGGGCACGATGCAACAGCGGCTAACACAAGCAAGCAGCATAGCGGCATAGCAACAACAGCGAGCAGCATTGGCGGCAACAGGCAATGCAAGTAGCAAGCAACGCAACAGCTACAGCAACAGGCAATGCAAGTAGCAAGGAACGCAACAAGCGGCAGCAAGCAGCAGCCGGCAGCAACAGGCAACACAAGCAACAGCAGCGAGCATAGCACCAGCGGCAAGCGGCGACGAGCTTCATGGCGCACATGGGGGCGCGGGAGGCAAAGGGCGGCTCGGGCTCAGGGGCGGCACCAGCGGCAACGGGAGACCGGCGGGCTCCTTGCAGCACGCGACGCACCAGCCCGCGGGGCGAGCATCCGGCGAGAGGAGGCGGGGTCGAGGGGCCCTGGTGGAGCTTGGCGGTAGGCGGCCATGGCGGAGGTCGCGCGGGGCGCTGCTCCAGTGAGCAAAGCGGGGCGGCGCGGGAGGCGAGCACGGGCACCGGTGCGGGAGGCGAGCACGTGCATCGGCGTGGGAGGCCTGCAGGCGGGGCGGCGCAAAACAACGGATGCTCGGCAGGGGAGCTTCTCCCTGGGCGCGAGCGAGGGGAACAGAGAGGGGAGACGGCGCAGTCGGGCTAGCGGGGGTTCCCATGGAGAGGATCGGGAGGAGGAATGAGACGGGGGGAGGAAGCGGCGCTCGGGAGAGCTGCACGCGTGAGAGAGGGAGAGGGAGACGGCGCAGTCGGGAGGAGAGGGATCGGGATCGAGCGACGCTCTCCCTAACTCCATGTCGCTAGGGTTAGGGGAGCCCGGTGGGCCTTGGGCCGGCCTGGCACAGGCTGGGCTTCTCTCTTTTCCCCCTCTTTCTTGTTTTTAATTTCTTTTACACCAATTTGCAAAGAAATAAAACAAAGGATATAGTTGGAATTCCAACAGCAGAGGTATTTTCTCGGAGCCAGAAAAATATGGAGGATTTAATAAAATTGGTTTGAGGATTTTTTACAGGATATAAATTCGGACAAGTTTTGAATCTATATCAAACTTGCCTAAATTTAAACCATAACCAAACCAACCCCAAATGGACTGAGATTTTAGATGGTGACCCTATACAATAGATATTATTTATGGGCTCAACCGAAATATTTATTTGAGCATTACATCTGCAACTCAAATAAATGAAAGCAAAGGAAAATAAGAAAGCGCAAGGGATATCATGGGCAGAATGTCGAGGGCCTTGCGAATGAGATAACGAGCAAAGTTGGTATGACACACAATATTCCAATGCATTGAAATAAGTTGAGAATGGGAGAAGGAAAAGATCAAGGAGTGGCTAGGAGAAGAGGGAAAAAATGAACACAACAAGGGAAGCAATCACACCAGAGATGATGGAGATGATGCATGATGCGTGATGAATGCAACAAAAAAAATAAGACACACTGCGACAACGAATTAAAAGGGGAATCTTCTGGAGCGTCAGTGTCGGGCTGTCACAATGTGCTTCACTTAGATCTTTTAGAGCACGGCGGTGCATGACTTTGGTAGTTGGCTTATGCTATGAAAGTAGTCCCAAAGGTGATAGGTACCCAAAGAGGATACAAAAAACCTCCATCGTCATGTGCATTGAGTAAGAAGAGAAGTCTTGATTCCTCTCAGTTAGTTTTGAGACGTGGATTTGGTAATATTAAGAGTTATGTTAGTAGGGTGTTGTGAATCTAGAAATACTTGTATTGAAGTTAGTGATTCCCGCAGCATGCACGTATGGTGAACCGCTATGTTAGGAAGTCGGAGCATAATTGATCTATTGATTGTCATCCTTTGTGTTGCGGTCGGGATCGCGCGATGGTTGACACCTACCAACCCTTCCCCTAGGAGTATGCATTTAGCACTTTGTTTCGATTACTAATAAAAACTTCCGCAACAAGTATGTGAGTTCTTCATGACTAATGTGAGTCCATGGCATAGATGCACTTTCACCTTCCACCATTGCTAGCCTCTCTAGTGCCGTGCAATTCTCGCCGGTACATAAACCCACCATATGCCTTCCGCAAAACAGCCACTATACCTACCTACTATGGCATTTTCATAGCCATTCCGAGATATATTGCCATGCAACTCCCACCGTTCCGTCTCCTGACTTGTGTCTTCACTCTCATATTGCCATTGCATGATTGTAAGCTAGATCATTGCACATCCCGGTACACTGCCGGAGGCATTTCCTATAGAGTCATCATCGTTCTAAGCTTTGAGCTGTGAGTAAATAAAAGTGTGATGATCATCATTATTAGAGCATTGTCCCATGTGAGGAAATAAAAAAACGAGGCCAAAGAGCCCAAAAAATTAAAAAAGAGGCGCAAGAGCCCAAATAAAAAAATAAAAAAGAGAGAAAAAGAGAGAGGGGACAATGCTACTATCTTTTTCTACACTTGTGCTTCATAATAGCACCATGTTCTTCATGATTGAGAGCCTCTCGTTTTGTCACCACCATATGCTAGTGGGAATCTTTATTATATAACTTGGCTTGTATATTCCAATGATGGGCTTCCTCAAAATTTCCCTAGGTCTTCGTGAGCAAGCAAGTTGGATGCACACCCACTAGTTCTCCTTTTGAGCTTTCACATGCTTATAGCTCTAGTGCATCCTTTGTATGGTAATCCCTACTCATTCACATTGTACCTATTAATGGGCATCTCCATAGCCCTTTGATACGCCGAGTCAATGTGACCATCTCCTCCTTTTTGTTTCACAACCACCACCACACTCTATTCCACCTATAGTGCTAAATCCATGGCTCACGCTCATGTATTGCCTGATAGTTATAAAAAGTTTGAGAAAGTAAGAGTGCGAAAACAATTACTTGGCCAATACCGGGGTTGTGCATGATTTACATTAGTTGTGTGAGGATGATGGAGCATAGCCAGACTATATGATTTTGTAGGGATAACTTTCCTTGGCATTGTTATTTTTAAAGTTCATGATTACCTTGCTAGTTTGCTTGAAGTATTATTGGTTTCATTTCAATAGCAAACTATTGTTTTGAATCTTACGGATCTGAACATTCATGTCACATGAAAGAAGTTACAAAGGACAACTATGCTTGGTAGCATTCCACATCAAAAATTCATTCTTTATCACTTCCTTACTTGAGGACGAGCAGGAGTTAAGCTTGGGCATGCTTGATACGTCTCCAACGTATCTATAATTTTTGATGGTTTCATGCTATTATCTTGTCAAACTTTGGATGTTTTGTATGCCTTTTATATCTTTTTTGGGACTAACTTATTAACTCAGTGCCAAGTGCCAGTTCCTGTTTTTTCCATGTTTTTGACCCCTTTCAGAGGAGGATTTTAAACGGAGTCCAAACGGAGCAAACTTCCAAAAAGATTTTTTCTGAAACAGAAGAAGATCGGGAAGCCTGAGAATCAGGGCAGGGGGCCACCAGGGACCCCACAAGCCCCCTAGCCGCGGCCAGGGGGTCCCGCGCCTCCCTGGCTTGTGGGCTCCCTGGGCCACCTCTGCCCTAGGTCTTCCACCTATATATTCCCTAAAATCCCAGAAAAAATCAGGAGATCACCGAAAGTACTTTTCCGCAGCCGCAAGCTTCTGTCTCTGCAAGATCCCATTTGGTGCATGTTCCGGTGCCCTGTCGGAGGGGGGATTCAGATATGGAGGGCTTCTTCATCAACACCATGACCTCTCCGATGATGCGTGAGTAGTTCACCATAGACCTACGGGTCAATAGCTAGTAGCTAGATGGCTTCTTCTCTCTCTTGTATTTTCAATACAAAGTTCTCTATGATCTTGATGGAGATCCATCCGATGTAATCTTCTTTTGTGGTGTGTTTGTCGAGATCCGATGAATTGTAGATTTATGATCAGATGATCTATGAATCTTATTTAAGTTTATTCTGATCTCTTATATGCATGATTTCATATCCTTGTAATTCTCTTCGAGTTGTGGGTTTTGTTTAGCCAGCTTGATCTATGATTCTTGCAATGGGAGAAGTGATTGGTTTTGGGTTCATACCGTGCGGTGACCTCACCCAGTGACAGAAGGGGTAGCGAGGCACGCATCGTGTTGTTGCCATCAAGGGTAAAAAGATGGGGTTTTCATCATTGGTTTGAGATTATCCCTCTACATCATGTCATCTTGCTTAAGGCGTTACTCTGCTCGTCATGAACTTAATACACTAGATGCATGCTGGATAGCGATCGATGTGTGGATTAATAGTAGTAGATGCATAAAGTATCGGTCTACTTGTCTCGGACGTGATGCCTATATGTATGATCATTTCCTTAGATATCGTCATGACTTTGCGCGGTTCTATCAATTGTTGGACAGTAATTTGTTCACCCACTGTAATATTTGCTATTTTGAGAGAAGCCTCTAGTGAACACTATGGCCCCCGGGTCTACTTCACACCATATTTTCAGCCTTACTCTTTTTCTTCGTTGCACTTTCCGCCTTCAGATCTCACTTTGCAATCAATCTTGAAGGGATTGACAACCCCTTTATAGCGTTGGGTGCAAGCTCTTTTGTGTTTGTGCAGGTACTCTGGACTTGACGAGATTCTCCTACTGGATTGATACCTCTGTTCTCAAACTGAGGGAAATACTTACTGCTCCTTTGCTGCACCACCCTTTCCTCTTCAAGGGAAAAACCAACGCAAGCTCAAGAGACGACAGAAGATTTCTATTGCCGTAGCAGCTGCCCCGTGAACGCCCTCGACGTTGCTATCCTCCCACGCCCTCGACGTCTGCGCGTGTCTCCGGTGTTCCTGCGCCCTCCGCTCTTGTCCTCGGCATCCCCGCGTGTCTCTGGCGTTCCCGCGCCCTCCATGCCCGGCCTTGACGTCTGAGCACGTTTCCGGTAACCCCGTAGCGCCGCCCGCGCCATCGAAGTCCACAGACCAACGCACGCCACCGTCCGGCCACCCCACAACACCGTCTCCTGCAGTTAGCATCCCCTCTAGTTTGTTGCTTCTTTACAATATCATGCACTTGGCACTTTGATTTTTTTTGCTAGGACATCGTAGGTTCCGATGTCCTTCAGAGCTCGTTAGTTGTTTTGTAGTGTTTTCTATCATGTCAGTTTTTCTTTCTTTGTTTTTGTATTGCAAGTTGTAATGTGTGGTTTGCTTTATATATAAAGTGCGACGAAATAAGTTTTCGATAAATATCCGATTCACCGAAATACAATTATATGTGAACTTAAACATACACTAGCATATATGACAATGACATTGTAGTTTGGGGCCTGTTTTGCATTGCTACTGCAGGCACATCCATTTAGGTTACATTATCACGTCCATCACAAGCCCAAATCTTCAGTTCACATGTAATGAAGGATTTGTTCTCTAGATGGGCACAATAACCATGACATCACCCTTATGAGGCACCAATTTTTTTCATGGCAAAAGAAAAAAATATGTGCTTCACTAAAAACTTACAAAATATATGCTGCCTTCATTGAGTATGCTTAGATATGAGTTCATGCTTGTATTATGAGACACACCTCTATGTGTTAGCGTTCCCCCCCCCCCCAACTCATTATATCAGCATGAAAAAATAGGCATTTGAAGACCTTTTGGGCTTTATTTCGGTAGAAGTGTGTCTTCCCACAGACATACACCCTTAATTATGATCCAACTTAGTGATCCTAATCTGCAGAAAAATAAGAATGTTGCTGCCAGCACTTAGATAACATGTTCTTATTTTGTTTAGTTACATGCTTACTTAGATAATTTTTATTCAACCCCTAGTTTTTGGTCATGTTCTAAGTTTATACTTGGTGTAAAAATGATGAATTTGTATGCAAGCACTAGAATACTTTTTTGTTCATAGAAATTAGTTAAAATTTAGCAAGTTACTAAGTTACTAAGTTAAAATGTTCATATATTCAAAGTGTGTTAATTAAAAGACTCACTAAGTTAAAATTTACCCCCTCCCCAATAACTTAGACATGAGGGTGGACGTCGGACATGCATGAGAGAGAGGCGGTCCGCTCGTCCGACCAACTATCGAGGCCACCCAAGCCCTAGAAGAAAGAGCGTCGTTGTCGATCTACCCCCTCCCGGATAACTTCGACATGAGGGGGACGTTGGACATGCAAGAGAGAGAGAGGCGGTCCACTCGCCAGACCAACTATCAAGGCCACCCAAACCCTAGAAGAAAGAGCATCGCTATCGATCTACCCCCTCCCCTATAACTTCAACTTGAGGGGGGACGTCACACATGCATGAGAGCGAGGCGGTCCGCTTGCCGAACCAACTATCGAGGCCACCCAAACCCTAAAAGAAAGAGTGTCGTTGTCGATCTACCCCTCCTTGATAACTTCGACATGAGGGGGGACGTCGGACATGCATGAGAGAGAGGCGGTCTGCTCTCCCGACCAACTATCGAGGCCACCCAAACCCTAGAAGAAAGAGCGTCGTTGTCGATCTACCCCCTCCCGCCCCTACCCTTAATTGTTATGTATAATACTATATAGTGTACTCTCCTAAAAGTATAACCCCGATAACTTCAACATGAGAGGGAACGACGGACTTGCATGACCGAGGCGGTCCGCAAAGTATCCTATCTCGAAAGATATATAGGACGACTCATAAGACATGAGGGGTAGGAGTCCTCAATGATGTTTGCCACTAATCCATTGCTCATATGCATATGATTCCTTGTTGTGATATTAAGTCCTTGTTTGCCACTAATCCATCTCTCATGTTTGTTTGTTGACATGTTGTAATATTTGCAGAAACCATGGACAGAGATTTGGAACAAGAAGAGTTGTTGGGGGATACAATCCGTGACGGAGGTGATCCCTTATCTTTTCTCAATGACACCGATGGTCAGGAAGGAGAGGATGATGGCTCCGGTGATCCAACAATGAAGGAGGAAGGAGGTCATGACGGCTCCGGTGACCGAATGGTGGAGGAAGGAGATCATGATGACAGCTCCGGTGACGGAATGGAGGAGGGAGCCTTAACTGTTGCAAAGTCCGGCGAGGTATATGTATATATATATATATATATATATATATATATATATATATATACTGACTTGATGCATTAATTGTTTTGGTATGTACATATATTAATGCTTCATTCTTCTTTTAGCCCTCCGGATCAAACCGAACTTCCATAAGGAAACGAGGCCTGAAGAAAAGGTTGCGCCGGGATGAAAGGTTCAGGATCACATAAGTCGCGGAAAATGTCCAACCGATTGCTCCCAAGCGGACGAAGGACCCATTTTTACATCACTGCGGAGTTTTTGTTAGGGACAGCGTCCCGATCACAATCCACGAATGGAATAAGAAGAAGGACCCTGAAGTTTCTTATGTCCATGATAGACTGAAATATGATCTTTGGACCTCGTTGATGAAAAATTTGAGCCTACCGCCAGAGGAGGATCCGAATAACCCAGTTATAGATCGAAAGGTCAAGGCGTATGCTCTTAAGAAGATGGAAGAAATATTCAAGAACTGTAGGAAACATTTGAACACCAAGTTTGTCGAGAAACACGAGACTCTAGAGTTCATCGATCAATATGAGAAGATCAGAGATCACTGGCCCGCATTTGTGGCCTACAAGAAATGGAACAAGGGTAAGCAAAGGTCAGAGACAAACAAGCAAAATGCTGCAAAGAAGCAGTATCACCATACCGAGGTGAGGTGGCTACAGCAAAGCTCGAACATTGTGGGACAAAGCTGAGGAAGACCTGCTTGCTAAAGGGGTCCAACCAGCAACATTGCACTGGTCAGACCGGTCAAGGACTTGGTTCTTCGGGGTTGGGGGAACTTTGGACCCAGAATCAAGAAGTGTGTTTGGACGAACGAACAACTTGCAGTACCCATTACCAAGCTTGAGAAGGCAATCAAGGCAGTGATAACCCACAAGCGTATGGGATCTATCGTAATCCTTTCGATAAGTAAGAGTGTCAAACCCAACGAGGAGTAGAAGGAAATGACAAGCGGTTTTTAGTAAGGTATGCTTTGCAAGCACTGAAATTATCGGTAACACGTAGTTTTGTGATAAGGTAATTTGTAACGGGTAACAAGTAACAATTGTAACTAAGGTGCAGCAAGGTGTCTCAATCCTTTTTGTAGCAAAGGACAAGCCTGGACAAACTCTTATATAAAGAAAAGCGCTCCCTAGGACACATGGGAATTTATGTCAAGCTAGTTTTTATCATGCTCATATGATTCGCGTTCGTCACTTTGAAAATTTGATATGTGGGTGGACCGGCGCTTGGGTGCTGCCCTTACTTAGACAAACCTCCCACTTATTATTAACCTCTCTCGCAAGCATCCGAAACTACGAAATAGGAATTAAGATAAATCAAACCATAGCATTAAATATATGGATCCAAATCAGCCCCTTACGACGCAACGCATAAACTAGGGTTTAAGATTCTATCACTCTAGCAACCCATCGTCTACTTATTACTTCCCAATGCCTTCCTCTAGGCCCAAATAATGGTGATGTGCCATGTAGTCGACGTTCACATGCCACCAATAGAGGAGAGACAACATATAACTTATCAAAATATCGAACGAATACCAAATTCACATGATTACTTATAACAAGACTTATCCCATGTCCTCAGGAACAAATGTAACTACTCACAAAGCATATTCATATTCATGATCAGAGGAGTATTAATAATCATTAAGGATCTGAACATATGATCTTCCACCAAATAAACCAACTAGCATCAACTACAAGGAGTAATTAACACTACTAGCAACCCATAGGTACCAATTTGAGGTTTTGAGGTAAAGATCGGATATAAGAGATGAACTAGGGTTTGGAGAGGAGATGGTGCTAACGAAGATATTGATGGAGATTGACCCCCTCTCGATTAGATGATCGTTGGTGATGACGATGGCTTCGATTTTCCCCTCCGGGAGGGAAGTTCACCCGATGGAATCGTTCCGCCGGAGCTCTAGATTGGTTCTGTCGAAGATCCGCCTCGAGATGGCGGTGTAGCGTCCCAAAAGGTCTGATATGATTTTTTCTAGGTCAAAACCCTTCATATAGGAGAAGATGGGCACCGGAGGCCTTCCAGGGGGCCCACAAGCCTGGAGGGCGCGGCCAGGGGGATAGGCCGCGCCCCCTAGTTTTTGGCCACCTGGTGGTTCCCTTCGGTACTTCTTTCGCCCATTATTTATTATATATTCGAAAATAATTCTCCATAACTTTTCACGGCTTTTGGAGTTGTGCAGAATATGTCTCTGAGATTTTCTCCTTTTCTAGTCCATAATTCCAGTTGCCGGCATTCTCCTTCTTCATGTAAATCTTGTAAAATAAGAGATAAAAGGCATAAGTATTGTATCATAATGTGTAGTAACATCCCATAATGCAATAAATATTGATATAAAGCATGATGCAAAATGGACGTATCAACTCCCCCAAGCTTAGGCCTCGCCTGTCCTCAAGCGAAAACCGAGATCAATAAATATGCCCACATGTTTAGAGATAGAGGTGTCGATAAAATAAAATACGGACATGAAGTCATCATGATTATATTTAGAACAACAATACATATTGGCATAGAATATATTATACTAGAGTAACAATTCACTCACAAGACAAAATATGCATCGAGAACTCTATTGAGAACTAACAAACTATGATTTTAGTCATTGAAGCAATTCCAATTTATCGCAACGTGGGAAAGAGTCAATATAAGAGCTTGTAAAGAAAATCCACATACTCAATCATCTTATAGTATTTCATAATTGCTAACACTCATGCGGTACCTATGAGATCAAACTTCAATCGGACACATAGAAAGATAGGGGCTTTTAGTTTTGCCTCCCAACTATTTACCTCAAGGGTAATGTCTACGATAATAACTCATGATCACCCACATCCGAGTGGATATATTTGTCTAGATCATTCCCCAACATGTGACGCTTGCCAAAAGATAAAGGTGAAATAAAGGAAATGGTGAAGATCACCACGACTCTTACATAAAGGTAAATACTAAAAAGTAAACGCAAAAGATAGGCCCTTCGGAGAGGTTGTCATGCGCTTTTATAGTTGGATGCACAATTTCTTAATGCAAAAGAACGTCAATTTATATTGCCCCTTGTGATAAAGAACTTTACTACGCAGTCCGTCACTTTTATTTCTTCTATATCACAAGTTCGTATAAAGTTTGTTTTCCTCGCACTAATAAACTACACATATTTAAGGAGCATTTTTTATTGCTTGCACCGATGACAACTTACTTGAAGGGTCTTACTCAATCCATAGGTAGGTATGGTGGACTCTCAAGGCAAAACTGGGTTAAAGGTTTTTGGATGCACAAGTAGTGCAGGATTTTCTTTTCGATAATATGAGGTGGAAGCAAGCGACACATGTTGAAGGATCTACAACCATATAACTTCTATTCGGAAATAAGCAAACATAACTCATTATGTTGTCTTCCTTGTCCAACATCAACCTTTTAGCATATAATATTTTAATGAGTGCTCACAATCATAAAAGATGTCCAAGATAATATATTAATATGTGAACCTCTCTTTCTTTATTACTTCCTCCTAATTGCAACAATGACCAATGGCTTTGTTTGTCAACTCACAACAAATTTCAATCAACATACTTATTATATGTGAAGTCATCACTCTCCATAAGGTCATGATGTATGCTCTTTTTCTTTTATTCTATACTTCTTTCTATTTCTTTTTCTCTAGATCATAGCAAGCAAGCAAAGCCCTCAATTCTAAACTACTCTTTATTATATAAATCTCGGACTTGCTTACATAGGGAAAAAAGAAAAAAACTTAAAACTAGATCACACTAAAACTTAATTATACTAGATGAAGATATAACCAAAAGGATCGAACGAAGAAAGAAAAACAAAAAAAGTAAAAAGGTGTGATGATGATATGATACCGGGGCACCTCCCCCAAGCTTGGCACAAGCCAAGGGGGTGCCCATACCCATGTGTTCGGTTGTCCTTCTTTGGAGGTAGTGGTTTTCTATTATTGGCGATGATGCCCTTCCAGATGCGATTCTCCTCCTCAAGCTTATTATTTCGTTGTCTGAGATCCATTATTTCCTTGTGTAGTTTTCGAGTGACGGTTAGAGATCCCATAACCCATGGATGTTCCATTGCTGTGGGGGGAAAGGCAACAATCTTTTTCATATTTTCATAAGTGAGAAATTTTTAGCATTCAGAATTGATGAGCTCTAAAGTTCTTCCAATATGGCTACAGGTAGCAAACGAGAGATAACTTCTTGGTCTTCATCCATAGCATCTATCCTTTTCAAGTCAGCTTCCACCTTTTCCTCCGTGAACTGCCCGACACGGTTCTCCCCAACAGATTCTTGCAAAGACATATTGCTCTGAATCAACTACAGAAACAACTCAAAACAAAAACATGAGATATTGTCGAGATACAGATGTCAAAACCTTCGGGAGATTATTTAATGAATTTTTGTCGACCCGAAGAAGTCTTCCACAAGAAAACGGAGTCCGGAGGATGCACGAGGTGGCCACAAGCCTGCAGGGTGCGGCCAGGGGGTAGGCCGTGCCCCCCGGGCTTGTCGCCTCCTCGTGCCCTCTTCGGACTGCTTTAAATTTTCCTAATTTTTTTAAATATTCCAAAACAGGTAAAAATTGCCATTGAAAACATTTTGGAGTCAGGTTTCTTACCGTAGCACATACCTATTCCTTTTCGGGGTGCGAGGCGTTCTGATAGGTCTCCCTAATGTACTCTTTCGGAGTTATGGTATTGATAATATTAGTTTCAACATTTATGGGAGTACCTGAGATATAGTGTTTGATCCTTTGCCCATTTACCAACTTCGGATTTGTGCCTTCGGTGTTGTTGATCTTGATGGCACCGGAACGGTACACTTCCTCGATAATTTAAGGCCCTTCCCATTTAGAGAGAAGTTTTCCTGCAAAAAATATTTAACGAGAGTTGTATAGCAGGACATGATCACCTATCACGCTTTTGTATCCTTCTATCATGCCATCTCTTAACTTTTTATTTAAACAACTTAGCATTCTCATCGGCCTGGGTTCTCCATTCATCAAGTGAGCTAATGTCAAACAACTTCTTCTCACCGGCAAGTTTAAAATCATAATTAATCTCTTTAATTGCCCAATAAGCTTTATGTTCTAGCTCTAGCGGTAAGTGGCATGCTTTACCATAGACCATTTTATAAGGAGACACACCCATAGGGTTTTTGTAAGCGGTTATATAAGCCCATAATGCATCGTCAAGTTTCTTAGACCAATTCTTTCTAGATCTATTAATTGTGTTTTGCAACATCAACTTAATTTCTCTATTGCTCAATTCTACTTGCCCACTAGAGTGAGGATGATAAGGAGATGCAACTCTATGATTAACATCATACCTAGCAAGCAATTTACGGAAAGCACCATGAATAAAGTGTGAACCACCATGAGTCATTAAATATCTAGGGACTCCAAATCTAGGGAAAATAACTTCTTTCAGCATTTTAATAAAAGTGTTATGATCAGCACTACTAGTTGCAATAGCTTCTACCCACTTAGTAACATAATCAACAACAACTAGAATATGAGTATACCCGTTGGATGTTGGGAAAGGTCCCATATAATCAAAACCCCAAACATCAAATTGTTCTATAACAAGAGAGTAATTCATAGGTATTTCCTGATGTCTACTAATATTACCGATTCTCTAACATTCATCACAAGACAAGACAAACTTACAAGCATCCTCGAAGAGAGTAGGCCAATAAAAACCAGATAGTAATACCTTGTGTGCAGTTCTATCTCCAGCGTGGTGTCCTCTGCAGGCCTCGGAGTGACACTTGTGAAGGATTTGTCACTGTTCATGCTCAGGTACACAATGTCTAATAATACAATCTACTCCTTCTTTATAAAGGTGTGGATCATCCCAAAAGTAATGTCTTAAATCATAGAAGAACTTTTTCTTTTGTTGGTATGTGAAGTGAGGCGGTATAAATTTAGCAACAATGTAATTAGCATAATCAGCATACCAAGGAGCATTGCATGAAGCATTTATAACAGCTAGTTGTTCATCAGGAAAGCTATCATCAATAGGTAGTGGGTCATCAAGAACATTTTCTAATCTAGACAAGTTATCCGCTACGGGGTTATCAGCGCCCTTTCTATCAATATTATGCAAATCAAATTCTTGAAGGAGAAGAACCCATCTAATAATTCTAGGTTTAGCATCTTTCTTTTCCATAAGGCACTTAATAGCAGCGTGATTAGTGTGAACAGTTACTTTGGAATCAATAATATAAGGTCTAAACTTATCGCAAGCAAACACAACTGCTAAAAAATTTCTTTTCAACGGTAGCATAGTTTCTTTGAGCACTGTCTAGAGTTTTACTAGTATAATTGATAACATTTAATTTCTTATCAACTCTTTGTCCTAGAAGAGCACCAACATCATAGTCATTAGCATCATACATAATTTCAAAGGGTAGGTTCCAATCAGGTGGTTGAACAACACGTGCAGTTATCAAGGCTTTCTTAAGAATTTGAAATGCTTCTACACAATCATCATCAAAAACGGATGGAACATACTTTTACAAAATATTAGTGAGAGGCTTAGAAATTTTAGAGAAGTCTTTAATAAATATCCTATAGAAACTAGCATGACCAAGGAAACTTCTTATACCTTTAATATCTGTTGGACACGACATTTTTTCAGTAGCATCAACTTTAGCTTTATCAACTTCAATACCTCTTTCGGAGATTTTGTGTCTCAAGACGATGCCTTCATTAACCATAAAGTGGGACTTCTCCCAATTCAAGACATGATTAGTTTCTTCACATATCAGCAATCCTCGATCAAGGTTGCTCAAGCAATCATCAAAAGAAGTTCCTTAAACATAAAAACCATCCATGAAAACCTCAAGAATCTTTTCACAAAAGTCAAAGAATATAGCCATCATACATATTCGAAAGGTAGCAGGTGCATTGCATAAATCAAAAGGCATACATCTATAAGCAAACATACCGAAAGGGCAAGTAAAAGTGGTCTTCTCTTGATCCTCTTTTGATACACGTATTTGAGAGAAACCAGAATAACCATCTAGAAAGAAAAAATGTGTATGTTTGGATAGTCTTTCTAGCATTTGATCTATAAAAGGTAGAAGATAATGATCTTTCCTGGTAGCCTTATTTAATTTCCTGAAATCAATTACCATTCTATATCCTGCAACAATTCTTTGTGGAATCAATTCATCTTTATCATTAGGAACAACGGTAATACCTCCCTTCTTAGGGACACAATGAACGGGGCTAACCCATCTACTACCAGCAATAGGTGAAATTATACCTGCCTCCAGAAGCTTTAGTATTTCATTTCTTACCACTTGTTTCATTTTAGGATTTAATCGTCGTTGGTGATCAACAACTGGTTTAGCATCTGGTTCCATATTGATTTTGTGCTGACATAGAGTGGGACTAATGCCCTTAAGATCATCAAGAGTATATCCAATAGTGGCATGGTGCTTCCTCAGAGTTTTCAATAATTTCTTTTCTTCATGCTCTGAAAGCTTAGCACTAATAATAACATGATATATCTCTTTTTCATCAAGATAAGCATACTTCAGAGTATCAGGTAGTTGTTTAAGCTCAAACACAGGATCACCCTTGGGTGGAGGAGGATCCCCGAGTATTTCAACAAGTAGTTTGTGTTTTAGAATAGGCTGCTGATCAAAGAAAATCCTATCTATTTCATTCCTTTCATTCATATGCATATCATTTTCATGGTCTAGCAAATATTGTTCTAATGGATCGGTAGGAGGCACAGCGATAGAAGCGAGACCAATAATTTCATCTTTACTAGGCAATTCTTTGTCATGGGGTTGGCTACAAAATTTAGAGAAATTGAACTCATGAGATGCATCCCCAAAATTCACATTAACCGTTTCTTTTTCACAACCAATCTTAGCATTAACACTATTCAAGAAGGGTCTACCGAATATAATGGGACAAAAATCATCCTGTGGGGAACCAAGAACAAGAAAATAAGTAGGATATTTTATTTTCCCACACAAGGCTTCAACATCTCTAACAATCCCAATTGGTGAAATAGTATCTCGATTAGCAAGCTTCATGGTAACATCATTTTCCGCAAATTCGGCTGGTGCAATGTCATTCATAATTTCTTGGTATAAGGGAAAGGGAATTGCACTCACACTAGCACCCACATCACACAATCCATGATAAGAATGATCTCCTATCTTTACAGAAACAACAGGCACGCCAACAATAGGTCTATGTTTACCCTTAGTATCAGCTGTAGCAATTCTAGCGGCTTCATCACAGAAGTGAACAGCATGCCCATCGATATTATCAACCAAGAGATCTTTAACCATAGCAATTTTAGGTTCAACTTTAATTTGTTCACGAGGTATAGGTGTTCTGGTACAACTCTTATGAACCACAGTTGAAGCTTTAGCATGTTCCTTTATCCTAACAGGAAAGAGTGGTTTCTCAATATAAGCAGTAGGAATAACAGGATCAACATTATAAATAGTAGTTTCTTCTTCAACTTTAATAGGTTCTGCCACTTTAACTTCAATGGGAGGATGATATTTAAACAATTTCTCCTTGGGGAGATCAACATGAGTAGCAAAAGATTCACAAAATGAAGCTACTACCTCAGAGTCAAGTCCATATTTAGTGCTAAAATCACAAAAAGCATCGGAGTCTATAAAGTATTTAACACAATCAAACTTAAGGCTAATACCTGACTCATTACCTTCGTCGAGTTTCCAATCTTCACAGTTGCGTCTAATTCTTTTGAATAATTCCCATTTGAGTTCAATATATTTCTTCATAAAGGAACCAACGCAAGAAGTGTCGAGCATGGATTGATCATTACGAGACAGCCGAGCATAAAAGTTCTGAATAATAATTTCTCTCGGGAGATCATGATTGGGGCATGAATATAACATTGACTTAAGCCTCCCCCAAGCTTGAGCGATTCTTTCTCCTTCACGATGCCAAAAATTATAGATATAATTCTGATCACGATGAACCAGATGCATAGGATAAAACTTCTGATGAAATTCCAATTTCAATCGGTTGTAATTCCATGATCCAATATCATCACATAGCCTATACCATGGCAACGCCTTTTCCTTGAAAGATAAATGAAAGGCCTTTTTCTTGACATCATCCTTGGTCAGACCTACAAGCTTAAATAATCCACAAAGTTCACCCACATAGATTAGGTGCAAATCAATATGTAGTGTTCCATCTCCTGCATAAGGATTAGCTAGCAGTTTTTCTATCATACCTGAAGGAATTTCATAATAAATATTTTCAGTAGGTGCAGAAGGTTGAGGAGCATCTCTTTATGCTTCCGGTCGGGGTGAACATACCCCAAGCAATGTCCTCAAAGGATTATTTTCCATAGTGACAAGTGACAGCAAATTTCAGCATAGTATATGAATTTTTACTTACCAAGTTCCACTTACCAAAGGCGCTTCACTCCCTAGAAACGGCGCCACAAAAGAGTCTTGATGACCCAGAAGTGTAGGGGATCTATCGTAGTTCTTTTGATAAGTAAGAGTATCGAACCCAACAAGGAGCAGAAGGAAATGACAAGCGGTTTTCAGTAAGGTATTCTGTGCAAACACTAAAATTATCGGTAACAGGTAGTTTTGTGATAAGGTAATTTGTAACGGGTAACAAGTACCAATTGTAACTAAGGTGCAGCAAGGTGGCTCAATCCTTTTTGTAGCAAAGGACAAGCCTCGACAAACTCTTATATAAAGAAAAGCGGTGTAGAGGACACATGGGAATTTATGTCAAGCTAGTTTTCATCATGCTCATATGATTCACGTTCGTTACTTTGATAATTTGATATGTGGGTGGACCGGCGCTTGGGTGCTGCCCTTACTTGGACAAACCTCCCACTTATGATTAACCTCTCTCGCAAGCATCCGCAACTACGAAATAGGAATTAAAATAAATCTAACCATAACATTAAATATATGGATCCAAATCAGCCCCTTACGAAGCAATGCATAAACTAGGGTTTAAGCTTCTATCACTCTAGCAACCCATCGTCTACTTATTACTTCCCAATGCCTTCCTCTAGGCTCAAATAATGGTGATGTGTCATGTAGTCGATGTTCACATGACACCACTAGAGGAGAGACAACATATAACTTATCAAAATATCGAACGAATTAGTCTTACGAGTGGAGATGTTGATGGAGATTGACCCCCTCTCGATGAGAGGATCGTTGGGGATGACGATGGCTTCTATTTCCCCCTCCGGTAGGGAAGTTTACCCGGCGGAATCGCTCCGCCGGAGCTCTAGAATAGTTCTGTCGAAGTTCCGCCTTGAGACGGTGGTGTCGCATCCCGAAAGGTCTGATATGATTTTTTGTAGGTCAAAACCCTTCATATAGGAGAAGATGGGCATTGTAGGCCTACCAGGGGGCCCACAAGCCTGCAGGGCGCGGGGAGGGCGGTAGGCTGCACCCCTGGCTTGTGGCCACCTGGTGGGTCCCCTCCGGTACTTCTTTCGCCCATTATTTTATATATATTCCAAGACAATTCTCCGTAACTTTTCAGGACTTTTGGAGATGTGCATAATAGGTCTCTCAGATTTGCTCCTTTTCCAGTCGATAATTCCAGTTGTCGGCATTCTCCCTCTTCATGTAAATCTTGTAAAATAAGAGAGAAAAGGCATAAGTATTGTACCATAATGTGTAGTAACAGCCCATATTGCAATACATATTGATATAAAAGCATGATGCAAAATGGACGTATGAGGTAGCGCAGGAAGCGACGTTCATTTCCGACAAAGAGAACGATGAGCCGACAGAGGCCCTCGGGAATCATGAACACCCTCGGCGAACACCAGGCACATCAGGCTCCGTACCATGGGTGCATGGGTTTCCCGATAGTGATCGTTATTGAAGCTGACACAGAAAGAAAAAAAAGGAAGCAACTGAAATGCATAAGCTCAGTGCAAGATTAGCGAAACTAGAGCAACTTGAGAGCCAGCGAGCTACCGGCCAATTATCTCAGCGGCACGAAGATTATTCCATGCACGCTGCCATAGAAGCTACCCCATGATCTCAGCAAAGAAGCAGCTTGGCTTCCAGGAAGCTCGTTCAACCTGATTTCACGGCTCCTCGCTACCCCGTGGATAGTATCACAGAGGCTGAACATTGTGTGCTAATGGCGAAATGCCAGAACCTAACCTTGAAGGTGGTGCTCGGCTCTGTTCTACCTCCTAGAGCTGAGGCAACTTTCCATTGCCGTCCGATTCCACATGCCTATCCTATTGTGACGGTGGATGGAATAATGGAGGGATTTGAGGAGCTGGAGCTTGACTATCCTACAGGTGAAGTGGAGATTCATCTGGAAAATTTTTTAAGGTCTACATGTCTATGGAGAAAGGAGTACATCAAGCTTCCAAAGTGGACGCCTCCGCAGACTGATCAGCGGACTCCGCCTCCTCCACCTCCGCCTCCTCTGGCACATGAACGCACTCCGCCTCCTCCGGAACGTGAGCGTACTCCACCTCCTCTGACGCGTGAGCGCACTCCGCCTCCTTCTCCGCCTCCTCCGGCACGTCAGCAACGGCGGAAGAGAGACGTCGCCGGGCTAGCAGTACAAGAGGTAGGAAGAAATTCGAATTTGGTCCAAGCCTCAAGGCTCCTGCAAAGTTACCATATGAGAGGACTAAGGAGAAAAACGCGAAAATTGTGGATGCCTATAATAGGGATTTTTTTGCACTGAAACGTCCACCTCCAAAGGAGAAAATTGATCCGGTAAAAGCAAACCGCTGTCTGGATGCCCTTAAGCAACCACCACAGCGTCCGCTGCCATCACACTATGAGAGAATTGTTGGAAAGACATATGATCAAGCGAAGAGGTCGGGAAACTTAAGTACCAGTGGTGCAAGAAGTGGGAAAACAATTCCCTAGCTCAGTGAATAGGAGAAGCAATCGTGCCCCCCCCCTGCTCAAGGTGTTTACCGATGTCGCTAATATTGATCCGGGGGTAGTGGCCGCTAATAATCTTGGTTTCACTCTTGGTGATTTCATGAGCGATGTTGTACAGCTCGAAACTTCCCTGATAGTAGCCCTTAGATACGAGCACAGGAAGCCTCTCGTCAAACCTGAGAAGTTGACTGAACTATCAACGATGATGTGAAGAGTACATGATTGGTACTTGAAAGCTTGCAAGGATGGGACCAACAATACCTACGTGGGAATTAAGATGAGCACTTTTACAATGGAAATGGGTCGTTGTGCATTGAATTTGACGAATTCTTTCAGTTATGCAATCAATGTTGGAATTATGCCCTAGAGGCAATAATAAATATAGTTATTATTATGATTCCTGTATCAAGATAATCGTTTATTATCCATGCTATAATTGTATTGAATGAAGACTCATTTACATGTGTGGATACATAGACAAAACACCGTCCCTAGCAAGCCTCTAGTTGGCTAGTCAGTTGATCAAAGATAGTCAGTGTCTTCTGATTATGAACAAGGTGTTGTTGCTTGATAACTGGATCACGTCATTAGGACAATCACGTGATGGACTAGACCCAAACTAATAGACGTAGCATGTTGATCGTGTCATTTTGTTGCTACTATTTTCTGCGTGTCAAGTATTTATTCCTATGACCATGAGATCATATAACTCACTGACACCGGAGGAATGCTTTGTGTGTATCAAACGTCGCAACGTAACTGGGTGACTATAAAGATGCTCTACAGGTATCTCCGAAGGTGTTAGTTGAGTTAGTATGGATCAAGACTGGGATTTGTCACTCCGTGTGAACGGAGAGGTATCTCGGGGCCCACTCGGTAATACAACATCACACACAAGCCTTGCAAGCAATGTAACTTAGTGTAAGTTGCGGGATCTTGTATTACGGAACGAATAAAGAGACTTGCCGGTAAACGAGATTGAAATAGGTATACGGATACTAACGATCGAATCTCGGGCAAGTAACATACCGAAGGACAAAGGGAATGACATACGGGATTATATGAATCCTTGGCACTGAGGTTCAAACGATAAGATCTTCGTAGAATATGTAGGATCCAATATGGGCATCCAGGTACCGCTATTGGATATTGACCGAGGAGTCTCTCGGGTCATGTCTACATAGTTCTCGAACCCGCAGGGTCTGCACACTTAAGGTTCGACGTTGTTTTATGCGTATTTGAGTTATATGGTTGGTTACCGAATGTTGTTCGGAGTCCCGGATGAGATCACGGACGTCACGAGGGTTTCCGGAATAGTCCGGAAATGAAGATTGATATATAGGATGACCTCATTTGATTACCGGAAGGTTTTCGGAGTTACCGGGAATGTACCGGGAATGACGAATGGGTTCCGGGAGTTCACCGGGGGGGGCAACCCACCCCGGGGAAGCCCATAGGCCTTGAGGGTGGCACACCAGCCCTTAGTGGGCTGGTGGGACAGCCCAAAAGGGCTCTATGCGCCAAGAAGAGAAAATCAAGAGAAAAGAAAAAAAAAGGGAGGAGATGGGAAGGAAGGGGGACTCCCTCCCACCAAACCAAGTCCAACTCGGTTTGGGGGGGAGTCCTCCCCCCTTGGACTCGGCCGACCCCCTTGGGGCTCCTTGAGCCCCAAGGCAAGGTCCCCTCCCTCCCACCTATATATACGGAGGTTTTAGGGCTGATTTGAGACGACTTTTCCACGGCAGCCCGACCACATACCTCCACGGTTTTTCCTCTAGATCGCGTTTCTGCGGAGCTCGGGCGGAGCCCTGCTGAGACAAGGTCATCACCAACCTCCGGAGCGCCATCACACTGCCGGAGAACTCTTCTACCTCTCCGTCTCTCTTGCTGGATCAAGAAGGCCGAGATCATCGTCGAGCTGTACGTGTGCTGAACGCGGAGGTGCCGTCCATTCGGTACTAGATCGTGGGACTGATCGCGGGATTGTTCGCGGGGCGGATCGAGGGACGTGAGGACGTTCCACTACATCAACCGCGATCTCTAATCGCTTCTGCTGTACGATCTACAAGGGTACGTAGATCACTCATCCCCTCTCGTAGATGGACATCACAATGATAGGTCTTCGTGCGCGTAGGAAAATTTTTGTTTCCCATGCGACGTTCCCCAACAGTGGCATCATGAGCTAGGTTCATGCGTAGATGTCTTCTCGAGTAGAACACAAAAGTTTTTCTGGGTGGTGATGTGCGCTTTGCTGCCCTCCTTAGTATTTTCTTGATTCCGCGGTATTGTTGGATTGAAGCGGCTTGGACCGACATTACTCGTACGCTTACGAGAGACTGGTTTCATCGTTACGAGTAACTCCGTTGCTCAAAGATGACTGGCAAGTGTCGGTTTCTCCAACTTTAGTTGAATCAGATTTGACCGAGGAGGTCCTTGGATGAGGTTAAATAGCAACTCATATATCTCCGTTGTGGTGTTTGCGTAAGTAAGATGCGATCCTACTAGATACCCATGGTCACCACGTAAAACATGCAACAACAAAATTAGAGGACGTCTAACTTGTTTTTGCAGGGTATGCTTGTGATGTGATATGGCCAATGATGTGATGTGATATATTGGATGTATGAGATGATCATGTTGTAATAGAAATATCGACTTGCACGTCGATGGTACGGCAACCGGCAGGAGCCATAGGGTTGTCTTTATACTAACGTGTGTGCTTGCAGATGTGTTTACTATTTTGCTAGGATGTAGCTTTAGTAGTAATAGCATGAGTAGCACGACAACCCCGATGGCAACACGTTGATGGAGATCATGGTGTGGCGCCGGTGACAAGAAGATCGTGCCGATGCTTTGGTGATGGAGATCAAGAAGCACGTGATGATGGCCATATCATGTCACTTATGAATTGCATGTGATGTTAATCCTTTTATGCACCTTATTTTGCTTAGAACGACGGTAGCATTATGAGGTGATCTCTCACTAAAATTTCAAGACAAAATTGTGTTCTCCCCGACTGTGCACCATTGCTACAGTTCGTCGTTTCGAGACACCACGTGATGATCGGGTGTGATAGACTCAACGTTCACATACAACGGGTGCAAAACAGTTGCGCACGCGGAACACTCGGGTTAAGCTTGACGAGCCTAGCATGTGCAGACATGGCCTCGGAACACATGAGACCGAAAGGTCGATCATGAATCATATAGATGATATGATTAGCATAGGGATGCTTACCACTGAAACTATACTCAACTCACGTGATGATCGGACTTGAGCTAGTGTAAGTGGATCATGAACCACTCAAATGACTAGAGAGATGTACTTTTTGAGTGGGAGTTTAGCGAATAATTTGATTAAGTTAAACTCTAATTATCTTGAACATAGTCTAAGTCCACTTTGAATATATTTGTGTTGTAGATCATGGCTCACGCGACAGTCATCCTGAATTTTAGTACGTTCCTAGAGAAAGCTAAGTTGAAAGATGATGGAAGCAACTTTGTAGACTGGGCTCGTAATCTTAAGCTAATCTTACAAGCTGGGAAGAAGGATTATGTCCTTAATGCTTCGTTAGGAGATGAACCACCCGCTACGGCTGATCAGGATGTTAAGAACGCTTGGTTGGCACGTAAGGAGGACTACTCAATAGTTCAATGTGCAGTCTTGTATGGCTTAGAACCGGGACTTCAACGTCGCTTTGAGCGTCATGGAGCATTTGAGATGTTCCAGGAGTTGGAGTTTATCTTTCAGAAGAACGCCCGGATCGAGAGGTATGAGACCTCCGATAAATTCTATGCTTGCAAGATGGAGGAAAACTCATGTGTCAGTGAACATGTGCTCAAAATGTCTGGGTACTCAAACCGTCTAGCTGAGCTGGGGATTGAACTCCCGCAAGAAGCTATCACTGACAGAATCCTTCAATCACTGCCGCCAAGCTATAAAGGCTTTGTGTTGAACTACAACATGCAAGGGATGAACAAGTCTCTCGGCAAGTTGTTTGCGATGCTGAAAGTCGCAGAGTCTGAACTCCGTAAAGAGCATCAAGTGTTGATGGTGAATAAGACCACTAGTTTCAAGAGAAACGGCAAAGGCAAGAAGGGCAATTCGAAGAAGAGCGGCAAGCCTGTTGCCAATCCGACGAAGAAACCCAAAGCTGGACCTAAGCCGGAAACGGAGTGTTACTATTGCAAGGGTATGGGTCACTGGAAGCGCAATTGCCCCAAGTATCTGGCAGATAAGAAGGCGGGCAAAGAAAAATCAGGTATATTTGATATACATGTTATTGATGTGTACTTAACCGGCTCTCGTAGTAGTGCCTGGGTATTCGATACCGGTTCTATTGCTCATATTTGCAACTCGAAACAGGTACTGCGGAATAGGCGAAGGCTGGCGAAAGATGAAGTGACGATGCGCGTAGGAAATGGTTCCAAGGTTGATGCAATCGCCGTCGGCACAGTGTCACTTCAGTTACCGTCAGGATTAGTGATGAACTTAAATCATTGTTATTTAGTGCCTCGTTGAGCACGAACATTATATCTGGATCTTGTTTATTGCGAGACAGTTACTCTTTTAAGTCAGAGAATAATGGTTGTTCTATTTCTATGAGTAACATCTTTTATGGTCATGCACCGAATGTGAGAGGATTGTTCATATTGAATCTTGATAGCGATACGCATATACATAACATTGAGACCAAAAGAGTTAGAGTTAACAATGATAGCGCCATATTTTTGTGGCACTGCCGCTTAGGTCATATTGGTGTAAAGCGCATGAAGAAACTCCATGCTGATGGACTTTTGGAGTCACTTGACTTTGATTCACTTGACACATGCGAACCATGCCTCATGGGCAAGATGACTAAGACTCCGTTCTCAGGAACAATGGAGCGTGCAAGTGACTTGTTGGCAATCATACATACCGATGTGTGTGGTCCGATGAGCGTGGAGGCACGCGGCGGATATCGTTATTTTCTCACCTTCACTGACGATTTAAGTAGATATGGTTATGTCTACTTGATGAAGCACAAGTCTGAAACATTTGAAAAGTTCAAGCAATTTCAGAGTGAAGTGGAAAATCATCGTAACAAGAAGATCAAGTTCCTGCGGTCTGATCGTGGGGGTGAATATCTGAGTTTCGTGTTTGGTGCTCACTTAAGACAATGTGGAATTGTTTCACAGTTAACACCGCCTGGAACACCACAGCGTAATGGTGTGTCCGAACGTCGTAATCGTACTCTATTAGAGATGGTGTGATCTATGATGTCTCTTACTGATTTGCCGTTATCATTTTGGGGCTATGCATTAGAAACAGCTGCATTCACTTTAAATAGGGCACCATCAAAATCCGTTGAGACGACACCATACGAACTGTGGTATGGCAAAAGGCCAAAGTTGTCGTTTCTTAAGGTTTGGGGATGTGATGCTTATGTCAAAAAGCTTCAGCCTGAGAGCGGAAAAGTGTGTCTTCATAGGTTACCCAAAAGAGACAGTTGGGTACACCTTCTATCTCAAATCCGAGGGCAAAGTGTTTGTTGCTAAAAACGGAGCTTTTCTCGAGAAGGAGTTTCTCTCGAGAGAATTGAGTGGGAGGAAGATAGAACTTGACGAGGTTGTCGAACCTCTCATCCCTCTGGATGGTGGCGCAGGGCAAGGGGAAACCTCTGTCATTGCAACGCCGGTTGAGGAGGAAGTTAATGATGATAATCATGAAACTCCAGTTCAAGTTTCTGTCGAACCACGCAGGTCGACGAGACCACGTGCTGCTCCAGAGTGGTACGGTAATCCCGTCTTATCAATCATGTTGTTAGACAACAATGAACCTGCGAATTATGAAGAAGCAATGGTGGGCCCAGATTCCAACAAATGGCTGGAAGCCATGAAGTCCGAGATAGGATCCATGTATGAGAACAAAGTGTGGACTTTGGAGGTACTGCCTGAGGGCCGCAAGGCCATTCAGAACAAATGGATCTTTAAGAGGAAGACGGACGCTGACGGTAATGTGACCGTTTATAAAGCTCGACTTGTGGCAAAGGGTTTTTCACAAGTTCAAGGAGTTGACTACGATGAGACTTTCTCACCCGTAGCGATGCTTAAGTCCGTCAGAATCATGTTAGCAATAGCTGCATTTTTCGATTATGAAATCTGGCAGATGGATGTCAAAACGGCGTTCCTTAACGGTTTCCTTAAGGAAGAGTTGTATATGATACAACCCGAAGGTTTTGTCGATCCTAAGAATGCTAACAAGGTGTGCAAGCTCCAACGATCCATTTATGGACTGGTGCAAGCATCTCGGAGTTGGAACAAACGCTTTGATGAGGAGATCAAAGCATTTGGGTTTATACAAGTGGTTGGAGAATCTTGTATTTACAAGAAAGTGAGTGGGAGCTCTGTGGCCTTTCTAATATTATATGTGGATGACATATTACTGATTGGAAACAACGTAGAGTTTTTAGAGAGCATAAAGGATTACTTGAATAAAAGTTTCTCTATGAAGGACCTAGGAGAAGCTGCTTACATTCTAGGCATTAAGATCTATAGGGATAGATCAAAACGCCTGATAGGACTTTCACAAAGCACATACCAGTGTTCTGTGACAACACTGGTGCCATTGCCTTAGCAAAGGAACCGCGATTTCACAAGAAGACCAGACACATCAAACGACGCTTCAACCTCATCCGTGACTACGTCGAGGGAGAGGACGTGAATATATGCAAAGTGCACACGGATCTGAATGTAGCAGACCCGCTGACTAAACCTCTTCCACGGCCAAAACATGATCAACACCAGAACTGTATGGGTGTTAGATTTATTACAATGTAATTCACATGGTGATGTGAGGGCTAGATTATTGAGTCTAGTGCAAGTGGGAGACTGTTGGAATTATGCCCTAGAGGCAATAATAAATATAGTTATTATTATGATTCATGTATCAAGATAATCGTTTATTATCCATGCTATAATTGTATTGAATGAAGACTCATTTACATGTGTGGATACATAGACAAAACACCGTCCCTAGCAAGCCTCTAGTTGCCTAGTCAGTTGATCAAAGATAGTCAGTGTCTTCTGATTATGAACAAGGTGTTGTTGCTTGATAACTGGATCACGTCATTAGAAGAATCACGTGATGGACTAGACCCAAACTAATAGACGTAGCATGTTGATCGTGTCCTTTTGTTGCTACTGTTTTCTGCGTGTCAAGTATTTATTCCTATGACCATGAGATCATATAACTCACTGACACCGGAGGAATGCTTTGTGTGTATCAAACGTCGCAACGTAACTGGGTGACTATAAAGATGCTCTACAGGTATCTTCGAAGGTGTTAGTTGAGTTAGTATGGATCAAGACTGGGATTTGTCACTCCGTGTGAACGGAGAGGTATCTCGGGGCCCACTCGGTAATACAACATCACACACAAGCCTTGCAAGCAATGTAACTTAGTGTAAGTTGCGGGATCTTGTATTACGGAACGAGTAAAGAGACTTGTCGGTAAACGAGATTGAAATAGGTATACGGATACTAACGATCGAATCTCGGGCAAGTAACATACCGAAGGACAAAGGGAATGACATACGGGATTATATGAATCCTTGGCACTGAGGTTCAAACGATAAGATCTTCGTAGAATATGTAGGATATAATATGGGCATCCAGGTCCCGCTATTGGATATTGACCGAGGAGTCTCTCGGGTCATGTCTACATAGTTCTCGAACCCGCAGGGTCTGCACACTTAAGGTTCGACGTTGTTTTATGCGTATTTGAGTTATATGGTTGGTTACCGAATGTTGTTCGGAGTCCCGGATGAGATCACGGACGTCACGAGGGTTTCCGGAATAGTCCGGAAACGAAGATTGATATATAGGATGACCCCATTTGATTACCGGAAGGTTTTCGGAGTTACCGGGAATGTACCGGGAATGACGAATGGGTTCCGGGAGTTCACCGGGGGGGCAACCCACCCCGGGGAAGCCCATAGGCCTTGAGGGTGGCACACCAGCCCTTAGTGGGCTGGTGGGACAGCCCAAAAGGGCTCTATGCACCAAGAAGAGAAAATCAAGAGAAAAGAAAAAAAGGGAGGAGATGGGAAGGAAGGGGGACTCCCTCCCACCAAACCAAGTCCAACTCGGTTTGGGGGGGGGAGTCCTCCCCCCTTGGACTCGGCCGACCCCCTTGGGGCTCCTTGAGCCCCAAGGCAAGGTCCCCTCCCTCCCACCTATATATACGGAGGTTTTAGGGATGATGTGAGACGACTTTTCCATGGCAGCCCGACCACATACCTCCACGGTTTTTCCTCTAGATCGCGTTTCTGCGGAGCTCGGGCGGAGCCCTGCTGAGACAAGGTCATCACCAACCTCCGGAGCATCGTCACGCTGCCGGAGAACTCTTCTACCTCTCCGTCTCTCTTGCTGGATCAAGAAGGCCGAGATCATCGTCGAGCTGTACGTGTGCTGAACGCGGAGGTGACGTCCGTTCGGTACTAGATCGTGGGACTGATCGCGGGATTGTTCGCGGGGCGGATCGAGGGACGTGAGGACGTTCCACTACATCAACCGCGTTCACTAACGCTTCTGCTGTACGATCTACAAGGGTACGTAGATCACTCATCCCCTCTCGTAGATGGACATCACCATGACAGGTCTTCGTGCGCGTAGGAAAATTTTTGTTTCCCATGCGACGTTCCCCAACAATCAAGACATCCTCGACAAAACGGTCGTCAGTTCCTATTGTCTGTGAGTATTATTGATGTAATTTAGTCTCTAGCTCATCTCCTTAATTATTGCATGTGTAATTATATATCCTTACTATATTATGCAGATTGAAGATCCTCAAATGAAAAAGAGGACAAATATATGACATTGGGTTCATTAACCCAAATACAATAAATGCACATAACATACGTAAAACTCCCATGGTGTCGTGGTTTTGTCACGACAGATGTCCTCCTGAAAGGACTTAGAGATGGAGCCATCGCACCTTGGTGGCGACTCAAAGGGGTTAAGCAGAAGCGAGATTCAGGTTTACCCAGGTTCGGCCCCTCCGATGGAGGTAAAAGCCTACGTCCTGCTTTGTGTATATTGATGGTGGAATCGATTACAAGGGTGTGTAACTCGCCTGACCTAGCTCTCGATGGATTGTAACTTAATCTATCTACCCTAGAGACTCGCCTTTATATACAGGTCGAGGCCCTAGGTTTACAAGAGTCCAGGCCACATCATAAGCCGTGACCTGACATATCTCTAAACCGCCGTGTCTCTCAAGCAAGGAAACTACCCGGAAACTCCTCCTCTTCTTGGGCCTTGAGTCGCCATGTGGGCTCTTGGGCTCGTCCGACTCTTTGCTGGAGATCACCTCACGCCTTCCACATTCTTGGTCTAAGCCCATCTTTGAATCATGAATGTTGAGTCACCATGAACCTGAACCGACCCAATAGGGTAGGTCATACAACGGGTAATATCCCCCAACACATGGGTACAGAGAACAACTTGCTAACTGCGTTACTTCGACAACATGATAGAAGGGAAATATTATTTCCGTGCAACTTCGGGTGAGTGTTACTAGTTGTCTTCTGCACATTATATTTCGCTTACTCGAGGTTAAATGTAATTGATGAGTTATGCGTGCGCAGGTTTCACTTTGTTCTGCTAATCAATAGGCTTGACGAGGGACTAGTACTTGTCTTGGACTCGCTACGTAAAGAACCTACACAGTTAGCGCCGATTACTGAAATGCTCCAGAAGTAAGTTCAATCATTATCGCACCATATCGACAACTTTCTTTCATTTTCCTGATATCAAGTAATCATTTTCTTTGTCGTCCAGGGTTTGGAAAAAGTTCACCAAGACCGGTAAAGTTGAATGGAATAAGGAGCCGCGATTTTCCTTCTCCAAAGTAAGTAGTACTAGCTAGTTTCGCGCATCTCTCATTCATTCTAGTTTCAATACCATTATCATGCTTGATTATTATTTTGATTGAACTCTATTCTCGTAAAGTACTGTTTGAGGCAGGAATCCAGGACTAATTTATGTGGATACTACGTTTGCGAGTGGATTCTCCAGACGACGTGTGAGAACGGCATATCTTTTAAAGAACTTGATGTACGTAAATAATATTCACATTTTTATTTTATTACCATCAATTGTGTTGAGTTTCATTCATATGTATATTGACCCCCTTCTTTAAATTAGATCAAGCGGAAGCGGGAAGAACTCCTACCAACTGATCACATACGAGCAATTCAGGAGGAATTGGCAGGATTCTTTGTTGAGCATGTCATACCCACAGAAGGGGAATATCATCAGGATTTCCTTATCGATGTTGGTAGCTACAGATAGATATTAGCTAGTTAGGGATCGCAAGTGATGTTATATATTTTATATATGTATGATCGTGTACTATATGTAGTAGCGTCGAGTTGTTCGACCAAGCACGGAGAAAGAGAGGTCACTTCTCTCTATATATGTTCATGACGATGTTGTGTAATTAATGATTCCTTCATTTGCTTACTAGCTAGCGTCGAGTTCTCTCTATATTTAGTAGCTACCGTCGACCAAGCATGGAGAAAGAGAGGTCACTTCTCTATTTATGTAGTAGCTAGATAACACAATATGAAACCCCTAAAACCCTCCAAATTCCCTAACCCCCCCCCCTTTCAAAAAAAACCAGTGTCTGTGAGCTGCTGACACGTGGCTGCCTTTTCGGCCCGGTTGGTGTTACCAATTGGGACTAAAGGTCCTCCGCCTGGGCGCCCCTCAGCGGCCACATGGAGCACCTTTGTCCCAGTTCATAAGCCAACCGGGACTAAAGGTTTGGGCCTTTAGTCCCGGTTGGAGAACTGGTACTAAAGGCCCTCTGGAACCGGGACTAATGGTCCTTTTCCTACTAGTGTTGATACTAGATTGCTTCATAACACATGTAGACACAAGAAAAGAAAGAAAACTAATAGAAACCAACTATAATACTAATTATGCAATGCTCACAAGAGAAAGTGTAAATACCGGTAATCATGCATAATGGACAAATATTTTGTTCAACGGGACATAATATATGAAGAAAACATGCAACAAGTGAGCTCTAAATAAGCATAAAATATAGAGACATCAAGCACCCAAGATGCACAAGCTCAAGGGTGCTCAAATACCCAAGAGTAATGAGCTTCTTGACTTTTCACTTCCACACATCAATGTGGAGAACTCAAATCAATGCAAATAATGCAACGACAAGAACACACGAAGTGGTCAAGTACCTCACTCTCGAATCCCACCCCAACAACAAAGGCTATGGAGGAATATGAGAGGAAGAACAAGGAGAACACAAAGAACTCCAAGATCTAGATCCAAGGGGTTCCCCTCACTTAGAGGAGAAAGTGATTGGTGGAAATGTGGATCTAGATCTCCTCTCTCTTTTCCCTAAAGAAAAAGCAAGAATCACTTGAGGGATTGAGAGATAGAAAGCCCAAAGAAGGCCAAAAATGGAGAGGAAATATGAGCTCAAAGGATAGTGTCAATTGGGGAAGAAGACCCCCTTAATAGGTGGGGCTCAAATCCGACCGTTTTACTCAGCCTGCAGTAAAGTGCTACTATCCCTTAAGGCGGCGGTTCAAGGAGTACCAGAGTGATATGGTGAAGTGCTGGTGCGGTAGTGCCTCCGTAGCGGTACTATCATGCATCTATATGAAGTATTACCGCTTAGGATCACCTGATACAGAGAAACAACGGTACAGAGAGGCCCTAGAGCCGAAGTACCACACGAAGCGGTACTACCATCCTAGTACCGCTCTAGTACCATGAAAGCTGCAAAAGGGAAACATAAGCTCCAAAATAAGTGGTAGTGGCAGCGGTAGTAGAATGTTGAAGTACCGCAATAAGTGGTACTACCGCTCTACTACCGTGCTACTTTTGTGAATTGTGGGCAGGCCTACAGAAGTCCCAAAACAAGCACCAGTGAGAATAGTACTAGCCTACGGCTGTATCGCCAAGCGGTACTACCATGGACCAGTGCGTTACTACAACTTAAGTGCTTCAAAAATTCCCAAGCAAAATAAATGGATGCAAGAAAACCAAAACTGCCATAACTTGTGCAAATGAACTCTGATTTTGTCGAACTCAAGCTTGGTAGAAAGCAGACGACAAGGAAATCTTTAGAAGTGGCAAGAGAGATATGCCAAATATATAGAGGTTTGAAACCTCCATGCGTGAAGAATCAGCAAAAACTACAACATCGAAAACACAATAGATGATGCATACGAAATCCGATTTCGATTAACTTGAGCTCGTCATGAAGATGACCACAAGCTCCATAACTCACAATAGAAAAGACAAACAAGATCAAAGAAAGATGATTCCAATGATGCAATGGTTTTAGCTCTCTACAAATGATACGATCATGCTACTCACTAGAAAGCCCCCTTTGATAGTATGACAATCGATCCTATAACATGATCTCCCAACTAACACCATGAGACCGATAAAGAGAAAACCTATCAATGAAAAACCTTTGCCTTGTGCATAATCCACTTGAGCTAGATGATGATGATATTTACCTTCTCAACTTTGGACCACCTTTCTTGATTGCACACGCTCGATGAAGACAATTAGATTGCTCCCCAACACTCCACTATGGGTGAGCCTATCTTAGGCACATCTTCACATGTCCATTATCACAAGAATGGCTGGCAAGCTTCAAGCATGTCCTCTTTGTGATGCTCCACTTGAAGTTGCACACCGCAACCTTGATGAGGTCACCACTTGATGTCATCCTTCATGTGTTATATGATATCTTCCTTTTGATGCATGCCCATGAATATATACCTAAAACCTCAAAAAACTCTCACATAGACCATGGGTTAGTACAAAAAGCATAATGGACAATGTTGCCATACCATAGGATCACTTGGTCCTTCTCGATACATCTTCTATGCTTGTGTGTTGATAAACTTGAATCACTCTTTGTATTTAGTCTTGACCAACCTTGTATCTTCCCATACTCCTTATTAAGATGATGTCTTGAAGGTAAACATGAATCATCACACAATCTTCTTCTTCAAGACATACTTGCAATAGGCTCAACTCTCATATAACCAATCTTTGGATAACTCCTTGAATAGCACCTTGGTCACACATAATCTCCGTCTTATAACCTTGAAACCAACTTATGGTCGTCAAGCAATGTGTATGGACAAACCTTAAAGTATAACTCAAAGCAAGCATTAGTCCATAGGGTTTATCATCAATTATGAAAAACAAACATGAGGCCACCACGCTCTTTTACCGGGGACATCAACGGGCTTCCCAGCCGGAAACTTAGCCAATCCGGTCGTGTCCTGAGAACGAGATATATGCGGCTCTTATCACGGTTGTCTCCATGCGGGGAGGTCTTGTTGCACTTGTTTTACCTTTGACAAATTTCTTGTGCACCGAGAATTTGACAATACATTGTGCTACCACGATGTTGAGGTTTTTCAAAGCAACTTGTGGCTAATTTATGATGGATGAGTTGGAGAACCCCTCCAGGATTAAATCATTTGGAAAGTTGTGCCCGCGATTATGTGGCGACTTGGATATTTATAATATCCTATTATATATAACTTCCAAACTAAATTCAACAAAAATGCACCAACCATGTGAGTGATCGTGATCGTCTCTTTTCAATGGAGTTCGAGAAGAGAAAATGGTAGGGTTATGAATGACTCAAAAGTAGGTGTTCAGGATCACTTCTTGATCATACTAGCTTGCGTGCACTTTGCGTAGGATTTATCTCATCTTGTTCTAGTACTCGTCAGACTAATTCTTGCTACAACATCACCACTTAACCATTTCATATCCATTAAAGTATTATTAGTTTTGATGCCCATGGTAATGAGATTACTGAGTCCCCAAAGACTCACAAATTACTACAACAACTAGGTACAGGTAAAGCCATGCTTTGACGTGAGAGCAATGCTTGTTCTTCGATGACCATAAGATGGATTCCCGGTTGTCAACCTCGGATTAACAGGGTGGATTTCATTTTATTCCGTTTGTGTATATCCGTAGTCAGATCCTGACTTTTGGATAATTATTGAGATGTATGGATGTATTGAGATATTTATGTTGTAGCTACCTTTGTTGTGGCGAGTGTAAGCCAATGCGCGCTTGTATTCTTTTCTACACAATACATGTATTTGTAATGATGCCCACCTTGTTAAACGTTTTAATATGTGTTTCTAGCCTTGTCAAGAATTATCAGTTGATCGGTTAGAGCCACATGTTGGGTGTTACAATTTCTAAACAACGAAAGGCAATGAAATTGTATCATGTTTCAATTTCTCGTTATTGGTCAGTTCCAATTTCAATTATGTGATATTTAAAGCAAGTTCCACGGAAGGAAATTGCAATGCCAAGGTGATATTATATGCAATATGTATGAAATTGCAATATTGAGGCGATGTTGAACACGATGTCAATGACGCTGCAATTTCTTTATGTGAATAAAAAAATATAGGCCCTAACGGGTGGGTCAGCAAAATATAGAGTTCATGTTATGTCAACCATCGAGGTATTTAATTTTAGATTTGGTTTACAACTTTGACCAGATCGATGATTTTCTAAATCAATTGGGAGCAATCGACCTATACAAACGTATCAATAAACCGATATCCCTCCCACCCCTAGAAAGAAGTGACAATATGTGATATTGTAGCACCAATATAGAACATGCAGCCATCAATGACATTTTCACACAAAAGTATGGATTGATGAGCAAATAACACTGAAGCAAACCGCTGAAGGCCTATCTAACACGTTGCATTATAAATAAAGAGACACTCGATGGTCCACTCCCTCCCCTCGCCAAACCAAATACTCACTCAGTTTTAAGATATAAGGCGTATTAAGTTTTCGAAAAGTATATTATCTTTTACTTTGACCAAGTTTAGAGCAAAAAATATTGGCATCAACAATACTAAATCAATACAAAAATATTATTTCATGATAAATCTAATGCGATTTTATAGTATGTATATTGATATATTTATCTACTAATTTGGTCAAACTTAAAAAGATTTGACTTCTCAAAAAATTACACCTTATATTTTGATACACACGAAGTATTTTTTTATTGATAATCCAACAACATTGATGGCGCAGCAAAGCGCGTCCAATCCTTCTAGTATAAACTATGCTAAACCTATTTATCAGATTTTGGTAGCATGACTGGTGTGCTGATTATTTTATGGTAGAAAAAAAATGCCTTTTATTAAGAATAGACATAATGTGCCTTTGCTTTTTAATAGTGAACACTTCTTCTTTTGAACGATAACATTTTGAAGAAAAATAACAGAAAACAAAAAAAATAGGAAAGAGAATTAAAGAAAAATAATTCCGTAAAAAAGGTAATATTCTAGAGTTCCTTGGTTTTTCTAGATTATTTTTGACTTTTGAAATCTGCAATTAAAAATTCTATAAGGTTCTAAATTTTTTTGTTCTCGTAATAATTTTCAAGACTTGGTCCAAGAATCTACTTTTTTCCACCGAAAGGTGTTTTTATTATTTAATATCTCCTTCATGGTATTACCATACCTGAGGGCAACTCCAACGGATGTCCATTTCGTCTGTCGCCGTTCGTTTGGGTCCTTGCGGACAAAAGTGATGGCCCAACGCGCGAACTCATTGTCAAAGCACGTCCGCTTTGCGTCCACGCCGACCCATTTCCGGCTCAGATTTAGGACTGAAATGCGTCGGCGCGGATTTGAAGCGGACGCGTGTGCATCCTTTCTGTGTTCGCATGTGGCCGACCTGGCCTACGTGTCACACAGCCACCCACCAACGTGTGCCTGCTTATTTAATTCGATGACCCACTCCCACCCACCTCTCTCCTATTATTTTAATACCACAGTGCTGCTGCCTGCTTGCTTCTCGTTGGGTACATGTGTCGACCCATTTAAGAAAACAGACATGGACGGACCGACGGACAATTCAAACTGACAAAAGCGGACAAAAACGTTGTGTGTTTGGGTCGCTCCGTTGGAGTTGCTCTCATAACTTTTCGATTTTACAGTTGAGAACTAAGAGCATCTCTAGCAGACCCCGTATAAGTGGTCAAACCCGTATTTTTTTGCGTTTTATAGTTTGGATCGCAAAAAGTGTGCAGAACAAAAATTGTAAAAGTGGTCCAACCCGTAAGTTTTTAAGGGGCACGGTAAAACCACACCCGAAACCCTTATTTTTGAAGGTTGGAAGGCTGATTTTAGGGGGCCCTGTATATCGGTCAAACCTCCTCGAAGCAAACACGCCGCTGCGGATTTGGTCGAAATCCGTCCTAAACTTGCGTGAATTCATCACCGCACGCTGAAAAAGGCCGCTGAACGCTGCAGTCGATCGCCATCGGTTTAAATTGGACGAGCTCGACCTCGCCATGGCCTCCCATAACCACAGCCTGGCCGCCGGAATCTTCCCAGCACAGCAGGCAAAGGGGCACGGCTTGGCCGATGCGGGTGGCAATAGAGCAAGTCGCTAACGACGGAGGCGACGGGGCATGGCTGGCGGGCGACAAGGCGTGGCCGACGAGGCTGGGCGCGACCGACGTGGTGATCGAGCGCGACCGATGGGGACGGGCCGCGGCCAACGGACGAGGGGGTGCGGCCGACGCGCAACGGGGCACGTCTGATGGGGTTGGACGCGGTCGGCGTGGCCGGCTAGAGGCATGGACGCCGGCCGCCGGACCGAAGGAAGGAGCTATTTACCATAACTTTATAGTTTCTGTTCGGACATAGCTGGTTTGAATACTTAGAATGCATTTTTTAATTATATCTCTGTTTTACGGTTTACGTTTTTACAAGATGTGGTAGAGATGCTCTACGTCTGGAATAACTGAACAGTCCATGCAGCAAGATGAACATTTTCCCCTTTTATCCATGGTCACCACCTGAAGCAGTAGACACTATAATTGGTAGAGGCCAGTACAGTATTTTAATACAATATCTCTATCTGCAGTACCTTCCGTTTGTCTACTATCCTTCCTTTCTGGAAAAAAATAAAGTGTTGGAAAAAAGTCGTGAGACCCATGAAGCCACACAGTGACCCCACAGAGCAGCTTAGCCACCCAATTAGCTGCTAGTCAGCTACCCAGCGATTCCCTGGCCACCACCGCCCGGGCGTATTCCTCTCCCGGCCGGAGACGCTTTGCTTTAAGGACCGACTAGTCCTAATCCCAATCCATGCCGCTTGCTCTTTTATAAGTGGCGCTGCGCTTTGGCCAGCACGAGACGGTGGCCACTGCTTTTTGCAACCACTCTTCTGATTGGTTCCATTAATCTGGTCAAATTCGCTCAACCAATGGTAGCAGCAGTACGGTTTCATTAGCGCTGATCCTGCTCGGAATTATTTTGGATGGGATGGCTTTTGCAATTTCGATCTTAGAGCATCTCTAACTCGAGCCAAAAACAGCTTCGAGCGTTAGAATATATATTTGTAAGCGCCGAACAGCTCTAGCGGAAGCTGTAAAATACTGCACGTGCAAAAGAATTTTTTGACACGCACTAAGACTATCTCTAGCACATTCCGTATAAATGATCAAACTCGTAATTTTTTGTGTTTTACTGTTTTGATCGCAAAAAATGTACAGAACAGAAACATTAAAAATGGTCCAACTCATATTTTTTTAAGGTGCACGGTAAAGCCACACCCGAAACACTTATTTTTGGAGGTTTGAAGGCCGATTCTAGGGGGGCCATATACCGGTCAAACCTCGTCGGAGCAAATACGCCGCCACGGAGTTTGCCAGAATCCGTCCTAAACTTGCCGGAATTCTGAATTCATCACCGCACGTCAGAAAAGGCAGCTGTACGCCGCAATCGTTCGTCGCCGGTTTGAATTGGACGATCTTGAACTCGTCATGGCCTCCCATGATCTCAGCCTGGCAGTCAGAATCCTTCCAGCGCGGCAGGCAAAAGGGCACGACTCGGCCGGCGCGGCTGACAACCGAGCAAGTCGCTGATGACGGAGGCAACATGGCATGACCGACGGGCGACAAGGCGTGGCCGGCGAGGCTAGGCACGGGCGGCGTGGTGATGGGGCACGGCCGACAGGGTTGGGCGCGGCTGGTGTTGCCGGCACGGCCGGTTGGAGGAAGGGGCGGCGGCGGCCGGGCCGGAGGAAGGAGCTCTTTATCGCAGTTTTGCAGTTTGTGTTTGGGCATAGCTAAAATAAAACCTTAAAATGCCTTTTTTTTCGATCCGTATCTCATTTTTACAGCTTGCGTTTTTATATAGTCTGTTAAAGATGCTCTGAAATCGCAAGCTGCAAATTTAGTGCACTACATCGCGCACGCATAATTTGCATTGTGTGTTATTTTGGGTGTGCGTTTTTTAGCTGACCCCAACATGCTAAAAGATGCTAAAGTGACGAGTAAATTTTTTAAGCCTATGTTAGAGATGCTCTTAGTAGCAATCTAGTAAGATGTCAAAAACAGAGGAATCTCCCGGTTCTGGAGAAAATTATTACTACTGACTACTCCCTCTGTTCTTAAATATATGTCTTTTAAATTTTTTTACCAGTAGACTACATACAAAACAAAATAAATGAATGTACACTCTAAAGTATGTCTATATACATTTATATGTAGATTTTTAATGAAACCTTTAAAAAGACTTATATTTAGGAACGGAGCGAGTAGTGCCGAGGATCTAGTTCCGAGACGTTGAATACTTTGCACATTGATTAGGATGAGAACACTATTGTATTTGCGGTACAAAGATGAAATGTAAAAATATGAGGGCAACGCCATCTTGTTGAGAGCAACCGGCAACAGCCACTTGAGTTTTTCCCCTGTTGAGCATCGTTGTCGCCAGCCATCAGGAACTCAGAAATTGCACAAACGGCAGCCGGAGAAAAGAACAAAGATGATGATAATACACAAGAAAAGGAGGCTGCTTGCTTACGCCGAAGGCTCTTTTCGACACCAATGGAAAAAGGGGCGAAGAAAACAAACAGAAAAGGAAAAGGGTGCGAAATAGCAGAGTACTCCAACTAACAACCGCGGCGCCGTCCGGCCGCCGCCACCACCACGCCAGGTTGCGCGGTCCCACCACGAACTGCCGGGAGCTCTCGTCTCTTCTAGTTCTAGTCCCGCCGCCGCGAGCCAGGCGCCGCGCCGGACTCCTCGGCGACGGAGGCGAGCTTCTGGAGGTTGAGCTTGACGACGGTGTCGGTGAACATCCTGGTGTCCTCCTCGGTGTTGCCGTCGGGCACGTCGACGACGTAGGACTCGACGACGACGCAGTAGGGGCCCGGCTGGAACTCGGTGACGGAGGTGACGGAGCGGTAGTTGCGGAGGCGGTGCTCACCGCCGACGACGCTGAAGCTGAGGATGTGGCGGTCGTCGTCGAGGATCTCGAGGCGCTCGGTGCTGGTGGAGGCCGGGAGGCCGGACACGACGGTGACCTCCCGGACGCTGCCGACGCTGGCCCCGTCGCCGGCCGCGAGCGCGCAGGTGCGCACGAAGTGCTTGTACCGCTGCGGGTTGCCGAAGCTGCGCACGATGGGCCACACCGCGCGCACAGGCGCCGCCACGCGCTGCGCCACCAGCGACGTGCAGGTGGCCCCCGGCGCCCGCCCCGGGAAGGTGTGGTGCGCCCGCACCGTCCCCTCCAGCGCCGCCCGCTCCGCCTCCGTCACCCCCTCCCGCAGCGCCCGCTCCATGTGCGCCTCCATCACCACACGCACAAGAACGCACTGTCTCCCAAAATCCAGCTAGCTACCACAGTAGTATCTCTCCGTAGTCTCTCCCTCTCCTTCTCTGTTTCCTGATGGGGTTGGGGATGGGGGATGGCTGGGATGGTTATATACCTGAGGACGTGGGGGGAGGGCGAGGGAGAGGGGAGCGACCGATCGACATCCATGCACGGGGTATGGAGCGGGAGGGAGGGAGGGAGGGAGGGAGAGGTAGCTAGCAAGGCGCGGGTTACGAGGAAGCCGACAAGCAGCAACTTTTTCACTCGAGGATTGTACAGACGATGAATTGGTGCCAGCGTGCGTGCGTGGGTTTGCGTTTGGGAAACAACGTCCACACACTCATGGTTTCTCTTCTCCTTGGGTTATGTCAGTGGGCGAGCAGGTTGGTAACGTGCGTTTGGTTTTAGCCTAGGCTTCTCTCACTAAATTATTTGACTAATTAAATTTCTGGTTGAGGTTTTACTGGCCCATGATCTGCTAACACTAGCGAAGAAAAATAAGCTAGAGTGGGCAAGGGAGCATTGACCTGCCAAAAAGAATTGGTCATGATGTAAACAAAGATAAGTCTCTGGTCATGACTAAAATATTGACACGGTAGTTTTGGCCCTATAACCTACCCCTCCGTTCCTAAATATTTCTTTTTTTAAAGATTTCACTATGGACTACATACAGATATATATAGACATATTTTAGAGTGTAAATTCATTCATTTTGCTTCGTATGTAGTTCGTAGTTGAATCTTTAGAAAAATAAATATTTATGAACGAGGGAGTAAGAGTTAAAAGTACCATGTCCAAGAAATTGTCTAGGATGTGATGCTTTAGTCATATACTTGCAATACTTACAAAATTACATCCCATCATCGTCAAACTTGCAACAAATGTGATTATTCAGTCCTAAGCCAATCAGAGAGAGCCAAGTGGCGCCCAGGTGGCCAAGCGAGTCGTCGCCACACATATTGCATAACCCCCCTATCGCTATTATTATTCCATCGCATTGCAACCCACCTGAATTAAATTGGACATATTTCTCTCCTCGCATCCGTGTGCTTTGTTCGTCCTGTGCTCGTTGTCAACAACACAGACAAATCGTTCTGTTTTGAGGTCGATTCATGGTTGTCTAGTGCTAGGGTGTGGCTATGGTTCTTGCCGCGTAGTAAAGCTAAATTTTTGGGCGATGATTTGAGGCTAGGGTTTTGTGTGGTAAAGTAGGGCTTTAGGCCGATAAAGTAGGAACTTCAGCCTATGATTCCTCGGTGAATTTGCAATTGGAAGTTGTTTGCCAGTGTCTATCAATCAATTTAGGGCTAGGGTTTTGTCCTAGATATTTGTGATAGATAAATTAGTGCCAAGTTTCTAAACTATGTAGTTCATTTATGCTAGTGTTGTGTTCACATGATAGTTGTAGGTATGCAATGCCACCAGTTCGGTGCTCATGTTCATGATTTTGAAGAAGATTTGTTGCACCTTTGTAGTTTAGTAATGCGACTAGTTAAACTGAATTTGTGCAGTTAACTAAATTTTGGATGTAGTGTTTAGTGATTACAATGTACTATTTTGTAGTTAAGTGAATTTTGGATACAATGTTCACTAACGCCACTAGTTAACTCAAATTGTTTTGTTAACTAAATTTTATGTAGTTAACTGAGTTTTGTGCACCTTTGTAGTTCGGTTTTGTTGCTGATCTGTTTAGTGCTTACAGTGTCCACTTTTTGGATGCAATGTGGGATTCAACAAATGGGCAATGGGTGGATACTCCTTTTCTACGGCGTAACTTGAGCGTGGTGGAATTTTCCGTTAACCAATCAGTAAGCTAGAGTACCGGAACCCTTCTATGGAGGTTCTAGACAATGTTGATTCTACCACTTTCTCATATGTAGTCCTTGAAGAGCACCTAATTTGGTTGGGATATCCAGCGTGTGAACACATAATTTGTTGGTGCATACCTGATAAACCAATTTCATATGATTTCACTAGTGGAGAAAGGGGTATTAGAACCGGTTGGTAAGGGCCTTTGGACCCGGATACACATCCGGTGCTACGTATCCGGGACTAAAGCCCCCCCCCCTTTAGCACCGGTCTCTTACAAACCGGTGCTAAAGGCCTCCACGTGGGCGCTGAAGAGTGCGCGCAGGCGGAGGACCTTCAGAACCGGTTGGTAACCCCAACCGGTCCTAATGCTTTTTTTTTCTTTTTTTTCCTTTTCTTTTCAGGGTTTCCGATTCCGTATTTCGGTGTTTCCGTGTTCCGTATTTTCAGGGTTTTCGTTTACGTGTTTCCGGTTCCGTATTTCCGTTTACGTCTTTCCGATTCCGTGTTTCCGATTCCGTGTGTCCGTGTTCCGTTTTTTATGAACACGTAATCGGAAACACGTATCCAGAAACACCGATTCCGTGTTTGCGGTTAAGTGTTTCCGATTCCGTGTTTGCGGTTAAATGTTGATGCACCAAATAAAAGTACATATATACATGTAACACGAAGTACTGGACTGATTATTATTATATAATTTGAAGTTCGTTTCCTATAGCTGTATACTGGCATAGAGAAGGGAGCTGGCTATTGGTTCATAGGATGGAAAAATTCTCCGCCTTCATCTATGACTTGTGTGAGGAGAAATCCTGCCAATTCCTCTGCAACTGCCTTGCAACGTTGGATTGGTCTTAGCATCGCCCGCTTTCGTTGCAGCTTTAAAAGAAGTAGATGAAAACAATTAAGTTATGAACAAAACTAACATAATTGATGGCAACATAAATAAAGTTGTGAAGATCCGGTTACGTACCTCTAGATTTCTGGAAGTACGGGATTTCTCATTGATAATCCTGTGAATGTACTCGCAAACGTAGTATCCACAATAGTCAGTGCCCTGTGGTTGTTGCGGGACGCCCTATATACGAGAACATAATTCAGTCAAATTAATAATAATCAAGAGAATGGTAATGGTATTGAAACCAGGGTACGTAGTACTACTTACTTTGTTAATCTGAAAGTGGAGCTTGTCTGCCCATGTACCGGGTTCTTCCTTGATGAACATTTGCCAAACCCTGGCCGACAAAGAAAAATGAATACAAGAGTTAATTATTACTTATTTGATATCAGGAAATGAACGAAAAAGAGGCCGATGAACGAAAGAGGCCGATATATATATATATATATATATATACCTTTGAAGCATCTGACGCGCGCTCTTCCATTTGTCAGCGTCCCAGGTTAACGGGTCCCAGACTTTAACTTGTCCTTGATCGATTCTAATGATGAACAATATGAAGTGGGACCTGCGCACGTGTACACACGCAGTCATGCATACTCATCAATTACACTTAACATCAGGTAAGCAAAATGGAATGTGTACAAGACAGTAACACTCACTTGAATCCGTAGGGCCAAAGTATTTCTTTTTTGGTACTTTGTCGCTTCAAAAACCTTAGCAAATCATCCGGTGTATCCTTGTTGAACTTTTCTATTATCTCTTGATGAAACGAATACGGGTCAATGAACCCAAAGTCCCAGATTCCTGCCAGCCTGCATTCACGAATCTTCATTCTGCATAGTAGCGTACAAAAAGAATGTCTCGTGAGTGATAATTATACGGGCAATGAACGCGAGCTTAACTAAATAATTAAATTACACAAATAAATCACTTACAAACAGTAGCAGCTGACGATAGCTTTGTCGAGGGCACGTTGATTGTACATCTGGAAAAAATCATCGAACCCAACCTCCACACCGTACTCTCCGAAGTAGTGTTGATCCTGAACTGCCGCCATGATACAGTCTCTCTTTTGCCTTGCGGCCTCCAAGTACCAGCCATGTAAATTCCATAGTTGGGTTGTTAGAGCACTAGGATTTTCGACCAGAGGGTGCTCGGGCTTATATTTATATACCACATCAGCAATAGCGTAACATACGTCGCCCATGCGTGGACCGGACACTGAAGCCTGGTCAGATAACACCTTGAGCGGGGCAATTGACTGTGGTTCTTGTTGTCCGAGCTGGGGAACTTGTTTCCCGCATTTCGTCTGCTCCGCCTACTTCATCTGTGCGGTGTGCATCTTTTCAATGAACCGTTCATAGTCTGAAAGGGGCGGCGGTGGCGGCGGTTCAGGATAATATAAGTTGTCGATGGTGCGCTCAATTTTCCACTTTGGTACGTTCTTCAGAGTTTCCTTCCAGATGTATGGAGGGGCCTTCAGGGGAAACCGTGCGAACCATGCTTTGTTTTTGGCTTTCACGGCCTCGTCTAGTTCCTCCGGAGTCATCAGGCCTGGTAACTTCGGGGGAGTCTTGACTTTATTGGGTTTCCTTTCTCTCTTCTTGGGAGGAGTCCCGTTTCTTCTGAACTGCAGCTTCCGCTTTGCCGTACCCGTAGTGGGCGCATCCGTCGGCTCACTGGAGTGCACGGGCGATGGACTCTCGGCCTCGGGCTCCCTATCTTCGTTGTGGGGTGGACTTGGAGGTGCGTTGGGGGGTGGACTTGGAGGTCGTGCATTCTCTGTACGAAAGTGAAAAACTATTAAAAATAGGCTTACATGTGGTGCAACATTCAGTAATTGTTGGAGGTGGTGCATAATTGTACCTGGAGGAGTCGGTGGCCTTGGCGCCGCGTTAGGAAACACGATGTGTTTCTTCTTCCACAAGATGATACCAAGCTCCATTTCTCCCAGTGTCTTCTCGCCTTCACCTCCACGAATATCAAGCTCAATTGACTGGCATCCCGGCGTAATTGTTGACAACCCGACACGAGCATGGGATGCTGGAATTTGACCACCATGGTAGGTTGCTCCAGGTTGATTCGGTAAAGCATAGCCTGACGCCACCATGAAGGATATGTTCCCCATTGGCATATGTATCTCATAGTTTGTCTTCTCCGTGACATCATCCACGGGGTAGTGAGGCGCCGACGGTTCGACTGCAGGACCGTCTTCTAGCTGCAGCTGCGTGGAACCCACGCTGCTTCTATGCTGAGATGGGATGGCATCTGGTACAGGATCGTCTTCTAATTGCTGTTGATCAGCGTCAGGTGCAGGATCTTCTTCCTCCTCTTCAGTGTCAGGTACAGGGTGTCCCCCTTTCTTCAAGAGAAACGCCACCTTTTCTTCTAATGTCTCTATCCGTTCCAGCGCCTTCCTCTTGCTTCTACCACGGCTTAAGTAAGTGCCAAGGTCCGCCGGAAACCCTTGGTTCCACGGGGTAGTGGCTCCAAAGCCTCGTGTTCGTCCCCACTTTTCGGGGTTCCCGAGTGCCTTCGTCAACTCGTCGTTCTCTCTATCGGGAACAAAAGTTCCTTTTCGAACAGCTTCTATTGCCTTCTCTAGATCTGATACGACTTGTGTTATTTTTTCCGACCATGGTCCCTCCGCAACAATCATCCCAGTCTCAGCGTCCAACGTTGCCCCATGCGCGAACAACCAGAACTTGGACCTATCGGGCCAGTCATGTGTCTGTGGAATGATATTTCTTTTCAGAAGCGCATCTTCATAGCGTCGCCACCTAGGCAGGGCAGTCATGTAGCCACCTGACCCCAAAATATGGTGATATTTCTTCTTCTTCGCATTCTCCGTATTTGTGGCTGATCGGGATGTAAAGACACCCGATTTCTTGTACGCCTTAAAATCAGGCCAAGCGTCTCTTATCTTCACTAGGTGCCCAGTGAAAACTGGATCTTCGTCCTTATATTTCTTCCACAAGTCTTTCTTCCACCTCTGGAATTGTGTGGCCATCTTCTTCAAAGCCCACTCCTCGACTTTCTTCTTCTTATCTTCCGCTACGCTGAAATTTAGCCAGACCGTGTCGCAAAGCACTCTTTTCAATCTGTCATCGACATAAGTAGCTCCAACGTTGGTGCCGGTCTTCGGCTTATTCCATTCTATTAAGTTGATCGGGACCAGGTCTCTTACAACAACTCCGCACTGATTTACAAAGTTGCGATAAGTTTCTGGGGGTTCCAGTGGTTTGCCATCAGTAGCAACTTTATCGATCGAGTACCTTGCAGTATCTTTCAACCTTGCGGCCGGGCCTCGTTTCGACTTTGTCTCAGTACTTGCGCTAGGTGTTCCGGAGGGCACCTAAACGGGAAAATAATGATTCGTTAGTAAGTGCAATACAAATTAATTGTTGCGTCAACAGTGACTTGAGATATACATTGGCAGAGTTTGTTCCGGAGGGCACTTCTGCATCTACTACATCTTCTATATTCTCAGCTCCGTCACCGGAGTCGTTCAAAAATTGATTGCTAAACGCATGCCCACCGTCATCATCATGATATATGGCCATTGCATCTTCAAAAATCATCTGGCACATGTATCTTTCCTTCTCCGCCTCACCCATTCCGCGAGCTGATCGGCGTGCTGATCATGTGGTTCTTGGGGATCCATAGCTCAACACCTGCTAGTAACAAGAATTTAACTTAGCAAAATTATTTGCGGAAAAGTTTTACGGAACCGGAAATTTTACGGAAAAGTTTTACGGAATCGTCGGAGTCGTAATCATCGCAAAGTTTTACGGAATCGTCGGAAAGTTTTACGGAATCGTCGGAAACTTTCCCCGCAGTTATGGAATCGTCGGAATCGTAGGAAAGTTTTACGGAATTGTAATCGTCGGAAAGTTTTACGAAATCGTCGGAATCGTCGGTTTAGGGTTTTACGGAATCGTCGGAATCGTCGGTTTAGGGTTTTACGGAATCGTCGGAATCGTCGGAATCGTCGGTTTAGGGTTTTACGGAATCGTCGGAATCGTCGGAGTCACCTCACGTTGCACGAATGTTGACCGACTTCGTCTATAGGATTTGTACGTCGGAAAGTTTCGAATGTTGACTGAAAAAGTGAGTCTACTAGAATCGTCTTCCTCGCTTTAGCGACATAAATGATGAAGGCGGCTTCAAATCGAGCCGTGAGAGCATCTCTAGCAGGTACGATTTGTACGTCGATAGAACAAATCCCGTAACTTTTTTTAGCCGTGAGAGCCGTGAGAATATGCATGATCACGTAACTTTTTTTTATAGGATGTCCTATTCGGGCCGGAAAAAAACTAATATCGACGGTTATAATTACAAGCATACAACAATATGGATATACGAAAATATGAATATACCTTACGTGAAGAAGACGAAGTGGGGCGGCGCGCGAGGAGGCAGCGAGGAGGCGGCGCGAGGATCGGCGAGGAGGCGGCGCAAGGAGGCCGCGCGCGAGGAGGCGGCGAGGATCGGCGAGGAGGCGGCGGCGCGGCGAGGAGGCGACGGTGCGGCGAGGAGGCGGCGAGGATCGTCGGCCGGCGAGGTGGCGCGAGGAGGCGGCGGCGCGGCGAGGAGGCGACGGCGCGGCGAGGAGGCGGCGCCGAGGATCGTCGACCGGCGAGGCGGCGAGGAGAGAAGGCGAGGAGAGACGCGCGGGAAGGCGAGAAGTTGGCGACCTCGGAGAGGTATAGACCCTTTAGCACCGGTCTATGTTAACAACCGGTGCTAAAGACCCTTTAGCACCGGTTGTTAACACAGACCGGTGCTAAAGGGTCCAAAAATTGGGCGCGAACCGAACCCACCTTTAGGACCGGTTGTTGTTACAGACCGGTCCTAAAGGTTTTTTTCCTTTTTTCTATTTCCTGTTTTATTTTTCTTTTTGTTTCCTTTTTCTTTTTCCTGTTTCTTCTTTTATTTTTCTTTTTTCCTTTTTTCTGTTTCCTGTTTTCTTTTTCTTTTTGTTTCCTTTTTCTTTTCCTGTTTCTTCTTTTATTTTTCTTTTTTCCTTTTTTCTGTTTCCTGTTTTCTTTTTCTTTTTGTTTCCTTTTTCTTTTTCCTGTTTCTTCTTTTATTTTTCTTTTTTGTTTCCCTTTTCTGTTTTCTTTTACATTTATTTACAAATTGTCAAAATGTCATTTTTACACTTAAAAAATAAAAATGATATTTATCAAAATGGTCAAATTTAGTGGAAACTGGTCAAATTTTTAATATTTATCAAAATGGTCAACACAATTACATAAAAGGTTTAATACATTATTACACATCACCAACAACACCCCCTATCTATTTTTCTTCTTGCCTTTCTTCTGATTGCGCCGTAACCATGGACTATCTTCATCATTTAACGGGATGCTTGGATCATCTTTGACTTTGAAGGGAGGAATTTCATCAAATTTATTGTAATCTTCTGACATGTCTGTCTTGTCCTCGACTCCCACGATGTTTCTTTTCCCTGAAAGAACTATGTGGCGCCTTGGCTCATCGTCTGATGTATTCGCTTCCTTATCTTTTCTTTTTCTCGGTCTGCTAGACATGTCCTTCACATAGAAAACCTGAGCCACATCATTGGCTAGGACGAAATGATCATTGCCGTACCCAAGATTCTTCTGATCCACTGTTGTCATTCCGTACTTCGGGTCTACCTTCACGCCTGACAGGTTGAACCATTTGCACCAGAACAAAGGGACTTTAAAGGAAGGTCCATAGTCAAGTTCCCATATCTGCTCTATGTAACCATAGTATGTGACCCTTTGCCCGTTGTCGTCTTTTGCATCAAACCGGACGCCACTGTTTTGGTTGGTGCTCTTTTTATCTTGGTCTGCCGTGTAAAATGTGTTACCATTTATCTCGTACCCTTTAAAGGTCAATACAGTCGAAGATGGTTGCTTGGCCAACAAGTATAGCTCATCTTCAACAATGTTGTCATTAATGAGACGTCTTTGCAACCAACCGCCGAAAGTCTTCGCGTGTTCTTTAGCAATGAAATCTTCAGGTTGCTCCGGGTATTCCGAGCATAAAATATCCTTGTGTTCCTGGATATATGGAGCCGCCAAGCTGGAATTAACTAGAACTGTGTAGTGTGCTTGAGTGAAAGATTGCTCGTCCATACATGTTGTTGATTTCTTTCCTAGCGTGCCTTTTCCACGCAGTCTCCCCTCATGGCGCGACTGAGGAACACCGATCGGGTTCAGGTCAGGAATAAAGTCAACACAAAACTCAATGACCTCCTCTATTCCATAGCCCTTGACCATGCTTCCTTCTGGCCTAGCACGGTTTTTAACATAATTCTTCAAGACTCCCGTGAACCTCTCAAAGGGGAACATATTGTGTAAGAATACAGGACCGAGAACGGAAATCTCTTGGACTAGGTGAACTATGAGGTGCGTCATAATATTGAAGAAGGTTGGTGGGAACACCAACTCGAAGCTGACAAGACATTGGACCACGTCCTTCTGTAAACTTGGTAGAGTTGCTGGATCGATTGCCTTCTGAGAAGTTGCGTTGAGGAATGCACATAGCTTCACAATGGGTACTCGCACGTTTTCTGGCAGAAGCCCCCTCAATGCAATCGGAAGTAACTGGGTCATGATCACGTGGCAGTCATGAGACTTTAGGTTTTGGAACTTTTTCTCTTCCAGGTTTAGTATTCCTTTTATGTTCGACGAGTAGCCAGACGGGACCTTGATACTGCTCAGGACTTGGAAAAAGATCTCCTTCTCTTCCTTGGTAAGAGCGTAGCTGGCAGGACCTTTGAAATTCTCTCGATTCATCAGGTCGTCTCGTTCGTGCATACGTTGGTGGTGCAGCCGTGCTTTTGGTGTATCTCTCGACTTCTTCCCATGCACGCCCAGTAAGTTTAGCAGGTTCACGCAAATATTTTTCGTCACGTGCATCACGTCGATCGCAGAGCGAACCTCTAGGAATTTCCAATAGGGTAGTTCCCAGAATATAGATTTCTTCTTCCACATGGCTACGTGGTTGTCGGCGTCATTTGGAACAGATTGTGCGCCAGGACCCTTACCAAAGATTACTTTTATATATTTGACCATGTCATATATATCAGTACCTTTAGGGAGGGTTGGCTTCCTCCGTGTATCTGCCTCGCCTTTGAAATGCTTTCCTTTCTTTCTTACAAGATGCCTGTCTGGAAGAAATCGATGATGCCCCGGGTACACATTCTTGCCTATATGTATACTTTCAGTCTCGCCTAAACAGTGTGTGCATGCGCTGTATCCCTTGTTTGGCTGTCCTGAGATGTTACTAAGAGCGGGCCAATCATTGATGGTTACAAACAGCAACCCTCGTAGGTCAAATTCCTCTTGTTTGTACTCGTCCCACACACGTACACCTTCGTCAGCCCATAACTCTAAAAGTTCATCAACCAGTGGCCTCAGGTACACATCAATGTTGTTGCCGGGTTGCGACGGGCCTGGGATAAGCACTAGCATCATAATGAACTTACGGTTCATGCATAACCAAGGAGGAAGGTTATAGATACATAGAGTCACGGGCCAGGTGCTATGACTGCTACTCTGCTCCCCAAACGGATTCAGGCCATCTGTACTTAGACCAAACCTTAAGTTTCTTGGGTCACGTGCAAAGTCCTCGTACTTATCGTCGATGTTTCTCCACTGCGACCCATCAGCGGGTTGTCTCAGCATATCGTCTTCCTTACGGTCTTCTTTGTGCCATCGCAGCAACTTGGCATGCTCTTTGTTTCGGAACAAACGTTTCAACTGTGGTATTATAGGAGCATGCCACATCACCTTGGCAGGAACCCTCTTCCTGGGGCGGTCGTCGCCCTCAACATCACCAGGGTCATCTCGCCTGATCTTATACCGAAATGCACCGCATACCGGGCAGGCATTTAAATTCTCGTGCTGACCGCGGTAGAGGATGCAGTCATTGATGCATGCATGTATCTTATGCACTTCCAATCCTAGAGGGCAGACAACCTTCTTTGCTTCGTACGTAGTGCAGGGCAGCACGTTATCTCTTGGAAGCATCTTCTTCATTATTTTCAGCAGCTTTTCAAATCCCTTGTCATATATTCCATTCTCTGCCTTCCATTGCAGCAATTCCAGGGTAGTGCCCAGCTTTTTCTGGCCATCTTCGCAATCTGGGTACAACAATTTTTTGTGCTCTTCTAACATGCGCTCCAACTTCAACCTCTCGTTTTCACTTCCGCAGTTTATCTGTTCTTCACGAATGACCTGACGAAGATCATCATCAAACTCATCAACAATGTCCTCAAGTTCAGGCTCGTCTTCCCCCATTTCAGTATCACTGTGTTCACCGAACATAGGATAGTTATCATTATCCTCTTCTTCTTCATTGTCTTCCATTACAACCCCTCTTTCTCCGTGCTTGGTCCAACAAAAATAACTGGGCATGAAGCCTTCTTGCAACAGGTGGGTGTGTATGGTTCTTGAGTTAGGGAAATTCCTCTTATTCTGGCATTTTTTACATGGACAAAAAATAAATCCATTCAGCCTGTTTTTCTCAGCCACATTGAGAAAACTATCCATGCCATTAAGGAATTCGGGACGACGTCGATCACTGTACATCCATTGCCGGTTCATCTGCATTATATAAATTTATCAAAAACCATTATGCTAAATCATCATGACTAAATTAATTAATTAATACAAAAAGTTCATCACACGTTAAAACCAAAGTAGCGTAGTGACCATACATATATAGTTCTCATAAAAACACACACTGAAACCAACCATAAAAACTCTCTCTAATTAATGCATTTAAAAACAACAACAAATGCGATCAAAATCGCAACAAAGGTAACAATTGACCCGACGGCATAATGATACCAAGCCTCTTTACTAATTGCATATTTTCTAATCTTTCTAATCTTCAGACGCATTGCGTCCATCTCGCTCTTGTGACCATCGACGACACCGGCAAGAACCTTTTCCAAGGTCATCTTCTCTCTTTCAGTTTTTTCCAACCTTTCTTCAGTTTTTTTCAATCTTTCTTTCAGGCCAACATTTTCTTGTTCAACTAAGTGTAACTTCTCAACAATAGGGTCGATTGGCATTTCCGGTTCCACTACCTCCTAGATAAAAATATCTTTGTCAAGTTGGTCGGCGTAATTAATTGTCATATAATCAGGAAATGAAAATATGTAGTTATAAAAGATAATATACCACATCCGAATCATAGACTGGACGAGGGCCAACGGGGACGGATATCAAAACCGTGGCGCTATACATATAAAAAAATCTTACACAATAAGAAAATTATATACAAGTAAATATGTAAATCATACAAATCAAAATTTGTTTTGGTAAATAAAAACAATAGGCTCACCAAGGTTGTGTCGGTGACGGGGCGATCGACGGCGGTGAGGAAGGGGACAAGGCGCGCGACACTAAAAAAAACCACAAATCATAATTAAATTTGAGCTCAAATTGCATATGTATACATAAAAAATGATGAACTCTCTCTAGCTTAGGCATTTCATCAAACACCTAGCTAGCACAACAAAGATGAAATGAGCAAGAAAATGAGCAAAACTTGCAATACCGGAAGAGGGAATGTTGATGCTAACCGTAGGACCGATGGGTGCCAACAATCTTGACAAATGGTGGAGAAAAATGGGGATGGATTAGAGCTCCCAAGAGGAAGGAGAGAGCAAAAATGGAGTTGAGCTCGAGCTAGAAAAAATGGAGCTAGAAAAAATGGGGTGGAATATAGGGGTGCTCGGGGAGGAAGGAGAGGAGGGCTTTAGGACCGGTTTGTGTCAAAAACCGGTGCTAAAGGGTCTGACAGCGGGGCCCCGCAGTTGCTGCAAAAATGAGAAAACCTTTAGCACCGGTTTGTGATACAAACCGGTTCTAAAGGGTCTGTCCACTGGGCCCCCCTCCCTGCAGCAAACGGTCCAAAAACCTTTAGGACCGGTTTGTGTTACAAACCGGTCCTAAAGGCCTTGCGGCCATTTGCTGCAGGGAGGGGGCCCAGCAGACAGACCCTTTAGAACCGGTTTATATCCAATCCTGGTCCAATGTGGTTGGCTCAATGCCCTATTTTCTACTAGTGTTTGGTCATAAATTAGTGGTAATGATGACGCGCAAAATATAATCAAAGCTAGTGTTGAGCATAAAGTGCTAACAGTCATGGTTGACCATTCATATTTCAGCAATAATTTCAGGGCTGATTTGATATGCACATTGCCGTGAGTTCAGAGTCCTCTGAGAATGACCACCTCAAGTGTTGTAGCACCAAGTGGGGTGATGACCCACAAGTATAGGGGATCAATTATAGTCCTTCTGATAAGTAAGAGTGTCGAACCCAACGAGAAGCAAAAGGAAATGATAAGAAGTTTTCAACAATGTATTCTCTCCAAGTGTTATGAGTAATAGTGATAGATAGTTTTGTAGCAAGGTAATTCGTAACAGGCGACAAGTAAAAATAGTAACAAGTATGCAACAAGATAGCCCAATCCTTTTTGTAGCAAAGGGCAAACTGGAAACTACTCTTATATGAGGCAAACGCTCCTGGGGACACATGGGAATTTCTGTCTAGTCATGCTTACATGTTGAGTTGATTCACGTTCGTTACTTTGATAATTTGATATGTGGGTGGACTGGTGCTAAGCCGCTATTCTTACTTGAACAAGCAACCCACTTATGATTACCCTCTCTTGCAAGCATCCGCAACTACAAAATAAGAATTGAGATAAATCTATCCATAACATGAAACATGTGGATCCAACCCTTCATGAAGCAACACATAAACTGGGGTTTAAACTTCTGTCACTCTCGCAACCCATCATCTACTTGTTACGCCACAGTGCCTTCCCTTAGGCCCATAACATGGTGAGGTGTCGTCTAGCTGACGTTCACACGACACCACTAAGAGAAGCAACAACATACACATCATCAAAATATCGAACGAATACCAACTTCACATGATTACATATAACAAGACTTCTCTCATGTCCTCAGGAACAATAGTAACTACTCCCACCTCATAAACATTTTGAAGATCAAAGGTATAATAATAGAAATTAAGGATCTGAACATAATATCTTCCACCAAGTAAACCAACAAGCTTCAACTATGAGATGTAATCAACACTACTAGTAACCCACACGTACCAATATGAGGTTTTGAGATAAAGATGAATGCAAGAGATGAACTAGGGTTTGAGATGAGATGGTGCTGGCGAATATTATGATGAAGATTGATCGTCCCACGAATAATGAAGTGTTGGTGATGACGATGGCTTTGATTTCCCCCTCTCGGAGGGAAGTTTCCCTGGCAGAATCTCTCTACCGGAGAGCAAAAGGACCTATGCCCAGGTTTCCGCCTCGAGACGGTAGCGCTTCATCCCAAAAGTGTCATTATGCTTTTTCTAGGTCAGAACATACCATATAGGAGAACAGGGGGATTGGGAGACCTGCTGGGGCCCACAAGGCAACATGGCACGCCTAGGGGGGGGGGGTGGACACGCGCTGTTGGCTTGTGGCCGGCAGGTGGCCCCCCTCTCGTATATTTTTGGCCCAATAATTCTTAAATATTCTTTAAAAAATCTGCGAAGTTTCAAGTCATTTGGAGTCCAGTGATTTTCAGCCTTTTTTTGGTTTTCAGGTCCAGAGTTCGTGTTTCGAGAAATTTCCCTCTTTGTGATGTACCTTGCATATTCAGAGAGAAAAGACATAAGAATTGTATCATAATAAGGAATGATGGACAAGAATATCATAAATATCCATAAGAATCCATGATGCAAATGGATGTATCATGGGGCATCTTCCCACAACCTCATTTTTGTCATTTGCAAAGATCCCATTTCACAAATTGCAGCAGCTCGAGCAATACCACATAACTTGATTACTGAAGGTGCACAACACAATTTGCTTACTGAAGGTGGACAAACAGTTATTGAAGATATAGTGGTTTCAGATTTAGATTTGAGTGATAGTGATTATAACATAGATGGGGGGTGATGCTCTTTATGATGACAACATTAAATGTGATGTTGATGAAGAAGTTGATCACGATGAAGAAGATGTGGAGCCTGACTATTTACTTGAGGATGAAGATCTCAACCTATCCATTGAGGAAGCAAAGCAACCTAAGTACAATTTAAAGCTTTCAATGCAAAGGTGGATATTGTTTCCCTATCTTTAGAGTAGGGATGGTATTTGATAATCCGGTAGATCTAGGACATGCTCTTACTACGTATCCAGTCAAAACAGAGTGTAGATCAAAAAGATCAAGAATGACAAGATAAGAATAATGGCAGTTTGTGAAAGAGGTTTCCCATGGCTTCTTAAAGCTGGCAATGATAACATGAAGGGATGATTTATCATCAAGAGCTATCATTATGAGCATATATGCGAGAAGAAATGAAAATTAAGGCCACCGAGAGATAAATTCATGTGCAAGTTTTTCATAGATGAGTTCACAAATGACGAGAAGATGTCACTTGGTACATTTTTTATGCGTCTCCAATGTATATATATTTTTTATTACTCGATGCTGATATATTATCATCCTAGGATACTTTTTGGGTCATAGTTTACCAATTTATATTATTTTTGAGCAATGACCTATTGACCGAGTGCCTAGTGCCAGCAGTTGTTTTCTGCCTGTTTTTACTTTTCAGGTCTACAGTACTAAACTAAGTCCAATTGCCCCGGTTTTTTTAATGATTTTTTGTGGACCAAAATAAGAGTTGGAAGATTTGGGAGAAGGCCAGAAGCCACATGAGGGAGGCACAAGCCAACAGGGCGCGACCAGGGGGGTCGACGCACCCTCATGGCTTGTCCCCTCCCTGGTGGCCCCACTACCTCCATTCTCTCGCCTATAAATTCACATATATTCCAAAAACCCTAAATGTAAGAGAGAAACACTTTCTCCGCCGTGGCAAGTCTCTGTTCCACGGCGATCCCATCTGGAGCTCCATTCCGACACTTTGCCGGAGGGGGGATCGATCACGAAGGGACTCTTCACCAGCCTTGCTGCCGTGATGATGATGTGTGAGTAGTTCACCATAGACCTACAGGTCTGTAGTTAGTACCAAGATGGCTATCTCTCTCTCTCTCTCTCTTGATCTTCAATACAACGATCATCGCATCTTCGCTTTGATCTATCCGATTTAATTCTTTTGTATGGTGTGTTTGCTGGGATTTGATGAATTGTGGGCTTATGTTCAGAGTATTCCTGAAGAGTATTTGAGTCTTCTTTGAAATTATTATGATTCTTATTTGCATGATCATCATAGCATCGTAATTCTATCTAATATATTGAATTGCTTTGGCCAAGTAGTTTGGTATTTCTTCAGTGAGGGATGCATTGTAGTGGGTTCAAGCCGACGAGTTTCTATATCCGACTGATAGAAGAGGACAAGTTGAGTATTTGTGTTCTTGCCACTAAGGATAAAACGATGGGGTTTATTCATATTGCTTGATTTTACTTTGTCTACATCATGTCATGATTCTCCAAGGATTACTCTATTTGTCATGAACTCTACGGTTGTTTGTGACACTTATAGGAATAGTTCAAAAGACTGATAAGCAAGAATAACTTTGAGGTGCTTCTACTACCTACACCAATTTCATCTTATTGTTCTCCGCTAGATAGGAACTTTGGAGTGATTCCTTGTTGCACATTGAGGGATGATTATGTGATTCTATCATGTTAGAATTGTTGAGAGATTGGACTAGTGAAAGTATGAACCCTAGGCCTCATTACCAAGCATTTATACAACGTCTTCTTCGCTATTTTACACTTTCTACCTTGCTATTTTTATATTTTCATATTACAAAAACCTATATCTACTATCCATACTACACTTGTACCAAATCTCTTTGCCTAACTAGTGCACCTATACTATTTTCCATTGTATTGGGGTGTTGGGGATACAAGAGATTGTTTGTATTTGATTGTAGGGTTGTTTGAGAGAGACCATCTTCATCCTACACCTCCCACTGATTGCTAATACTTAGGTCATCCACTTGAGTAAAAATTGCTAATGTCCTACAAAATTATGTGCTTGGAGGCCTAACATAGTCTACAAGAATAAACATGTGTAATAGACATCAAGCTCTTTACTGGCACCATTGCCGGGGAGGTGAGTGCTTGAAGGTATATCTTTAGATCTTGCAATGTTTTAGTTTCTTGTTTTTCACTTGTTTGGTTTTATAAAAGAAAACTACAAAAAATGGTATTTAGGTTGTCTTATTTGCTTTGCCTTTATAATGTCTTTCGTGAAAATGATTGTTCGGAAAAATGTGCTCAAATTCATTATGATGAAAGCATGCCTCCTGTTTATGATGATTATATTGGTGAAAGTGGGTTTGGAAGAGTGTCAACTCTAGGTACTAATGATCCCACTATTTTGGAGGGCGTTGAATCTTTTCATCATTATAAAAGTGGATTTGGAGAGGCCATGACTTTATTTAGTGACGAGTCCACTATTTTGGAAGAGGTTTCATTTGCCTATGACAAAGTTGCTATCTATGACGATTATTGTGATGACATATATGCTATAAAGAGTAATAACAAGTGTGAAACTTGTCATCATGATTTTTATGTTCAGTTGGATTATGCCAATCAAGTATTACATGATAGTTATTTTGTTGAGTTTCCTCCCACCACTATTATGAATGATAAGAAAACGTTTGCTTGTGTGGGTAGTAATGAAAATTCTATGCTTGTGCATCATGAAAATAATGCTTTATGTGATAGTTATATTTTTTAATTCCTTCATGATGCTACTGAAAATTATTATGAGGGAGGAACATATGTTTGTGTGAATTTCCATAATATCAAGTTTCCTTCCTATGTGTTCAAAGTTTTTAAGTCGTGCTTGTTTTGCCTTCATATGCAAGTTGATTATTGCTACAATAAATTGTTTTCTTGCAAAATCCCTATGCATAGTAAATGGGTTGTACTTAAATGTGTTTGTCATGTGATTCATGATCCTCTTTTTCATTCCTTAATTACTACTTTTTATACGAGCATCATTGAAATCATCATGCCTAGCTAAAGGCATTAGAGAAAATTTCTTGTTGAGAGACAACCCAATATTTATCCTCCTTGTTGTTGTGTATTCATATGATCAAGATACTGTATTAATCGTGTTTTTTGTCTTTTATTTCAATAAAGTGCCAAGTAAATCCTTTGGGATACCGTGGATACTTGTTTGTTTGATTTTGTGCAAAAACAAAAACTTGTACGTCCAGTGCAGAATTTTTATGATTTTACTCGAGCGTCAAAAAATTCTGAAATTTTTACACAGTTTTGGTATGGAAATTATCTGCATTATCTTAAATTTAAGAATTTTTATATCGAGGGAAGCATGGTGGTCATTCAGATCTTCACAGACTGTTTTCTGTTTGATAGATTTTGTTTTGCATGCATAGTTTGCTTGTTTTAGTGTTTTCATGGCTTGTATTGAGCGATACAAATTATGGGAATGATATAATACAGTAGGTATCATTTTAGAACAACTATGAATCTTTTCTTGACATTAACTAGGAGAATAATCTATATTTATCATACTAACCTATCTCACGAAGTTCCGTTAAGTTTTGTGTGATTGAAGTATTCAAGTTTTGGGTGGATACCAATATGAGGAGAATAAGGAGCGGAAAGAACCTAAGCTTGGGGATTCCCAAGGCACCCCAAGCTAATATACAAGGAAGACTCAAACGTTTAAGCTTGGGGATTCCCCGAAAGGCATCCCCTCTTACGTCTCCAACATCATCAGTATATCTTACTTGAGGCTATATTTTTATTCGTCACATGATATGTATTTTGATTGGAGTGTCATTTTATTTTGTTTTTCTTTGTTAGATGTTATTTATAATCTTGTTTTTCCATAAAAAGTTCGAAGAATTTCCTTTATAATGCATATATTGCATGTGTGATGTGTGTTGTATAAAGACAGAAACTTGTGTTGCAGTATTTCAATTATGATATTTTAGTGGAACATGGAAAGTTCCTGAATTTTTTACACTGCACTTCCATACAATTTTTTTGTCACTTCCTAAAATTTCAGAAGTTTTGGAGTTACATAAGTACACTTTTTAAAAAGATTGCAACAGACTGTTCTGTTTGACACACTGCTGTCATAGTTTTGTTATTTGGGTATCCTAGAGTTTTCATGGCTTATATTAGTGGATATAAATCGTGGAAATCATAGTATACATTACCTAACATTTGAAAATTATTATGCAACTTGTCTTGGCATTACAAGATGTCACATCCCTAGTTTTAATCTTGATTGTGATTGCATTCATGCATGCATTTTTATTTTTTCTTTTGAAATTGAGATGAGGAAGTAATCAAGCCTCATGAACCAAATTTTGTTAAATAAGCAATATCAAAATTGCTTCAAAATGATCAAAGAAAAAACTATCTCACGGTGAACACCCGGAACCCATTCGTCATTCCCGGTACATTCCCGGTAACTCCGAAAACCTTCCGGTAATCAAATGAGGTCATCCTATATATCAATCTTCGTTTCTGGACCATTCCGGAAACCCTCGTGACGTCGGTGATCTATTCCGGGACTCCGAACAACATTCGGTAACCAACCATATAACTCAAATACGCATAAAACAACGTCGAACCTTAAGTGTGCAGACCCTGCGGGTTCGAGAACTATGTAGACATGACCCGAGAGACTCCTCCGTAAATATCCAATAGCGGGACCTGGATGCCCATATTGGATCCTACATATTCTACGAAGATCTTACCGTTTGAACCTCAGTGCCAAGGATTCATATAATCCCGTATGTCATTCCCTTTGTCCTTCGGTATGTTACTTGCCCGAGATTCGATCGTCAGTATCCGCATACCTATTTCAATCTCGTTTACCGGCAAGTCTCTTTTTACTCATTCCGTAATACAAGATCCCGCAACTTACACTAAGTCACATTGCTTGCAAGGCTTGTGTATGATGTTGTATTACCGAGTGGGCCCCGAGATACCTCTCCGTCACACGGAGTGACAAATCCCAGTCTCGATCCATACTAACTCAACGAACACCTTCGGAGATACCTGTAGAGCATCTTTATAGTCACCCAGTTACGTTGTGACGTTTGATACACACAAAGCATTCCTCCGGTGTCAGTGAGTTATATGATCTCATGGTCATAGGAACAAATACTTGACACGCAGAAAACAGTAGCAACAAAATGACACGATCAATATGCTACGTCTATTAGTTTGGGTCTAGTCCATCACGTGATTCTCCTAATGACGTGATCCAGTTATCAAGCAACAACACCTTGTTCATAATTAGAAGACCCTGACTATCTTTGATCAACTGGCTAGCCAACTAGATGCTTGCTAGGGACAGTGTTTTGTCTATGTATCCACACATGTATATAAGTCTTCATTCAATACAATTATAGCATGGATAATAAACGATTATCTTGATACAGGAATTATAATAATAACTATATTTATTATTGCCTCTAGGGCATAATTCCAACAGTCTCCCACTTGCACTAGAGTCAATAATCTAGCCCTCACATCATCATGTGAATTACATTGTAATAAATCTAACACCCATACAGTTCTGGTGTTGATCATGCTTTGCCCGTGGAAGAGGTGTAGTCAGCGGTTCTGCTACATTCAGATCCGTGTGCACTTTGCATATATTTACGTCCTCCGCTTCGACGTAGTCGCGGATGAGGTTGAAGCGTCGTTTGATGTGTTTGGACTTCTTGTGAAACCACGGTTCCTTTGCTAGGGCAATGGCACCCGTGTTGTCACAGAACAAGGTTATTGGATTCAGTGCGCTTGGCACCACTCCAAGATCCGTCATGAACTGCTTCATCCAGACACCCTCCTTAGCCGCCTCCGAGGCAGCCATGTACTCCGCTTCACATGTAGAATCTGCTACGACGCTCTGCTTGGAACTGCACCAGCTTACCGCACCCCCATTAAGAATAAATACGTATCCGGTCTGCGACTTAGAGTCGTCCGGATCTGTGTCAAAGCTTGCATCGATGTAACCTTTTACGGCGAGCTCTTCGTCACCTCCATACACGAGAAACATCTCCTTAGTCCTTTTCAGGTACTTCAGGATATTCTTGACCGCCGTCCAGTGATCCACTCCTGGATTACTCTGGTACCTGCCTGCCATACTTATGGCCAAGCTAACGTCCGATCTAGTGCACAACATTGCATACATGATAGAACCTATGGCTGAAGCATAGGGGACGGTGCTCATATGCACTCTATCCTCATCAGTTGCTGGGCACTGAGTCTTACTCAATCTTGTACCTTGTAAAACTGGCAAGAACCCTTTCTTGGACTGTTCCATTTTGAACCTCTTCAAAACTTTATCAAGGTATGTGCTTTGTGAAAGTCCTATCAGGCGTTTCAATCTATCCCTGTAGATCTTAATGCCTAGAATGTAAGCAGCTTCTCCTAGGTCCTTCATAGAGAAACTTTTATTCAAGTAATCCTTTATGCTCTCCAAAAACTCTACGTTGTTTCCAATCAGCAATATGTCATCCACATATAATATTAGAAACGCCACAGAGCTCCCACTCACTTTCTTGTAAATACAAGATTCTCCAACCACTTGTATAAACCCAAATGCTTTGATCACCTCATCAAAGCGTTTGTTCCAACTCCGAGATGCTTGCACCAGCCCATAAATGGATCGCTGGAGCTTGCACACCTTGTTAGCATTCTTAGGATCGACAAAACCTTCGGGTTGCATCATATACAACTCTTCCTTAAGGAAACCGTTAAGGAACGCCGTTTTGACATCCATCTGTAGATTTCATAATCGAAAAATGCAGCTATTGCTAACATGATTCTGACGGACTTAAGCATCGCTACGGGTGAGAATGTCTCATCGTAGTCAACTCGTTGAACTTGTGAAAAACCCTTTGCCACAAGTCGAGCTTTATAAACGGTCACAGTGCCGTCAGCGTCCGTCTTCTTCTTAAAGATCCATTTGTTCTGAATAGCCTTGCGGCCCTCAGGTAGTACTTCCAAAGTCCATACTTTGTTCTCATACATGGATCCTATCTCGGACTTCATGGCCTCTAGCCATTTGTTGGAATCTGGGCCCACCATTGTTTTTCATAATTTGCAGGTTCATTGTCGTCTAATAACATGATTGACATGACGGGATTACCGTACCACTCTGGAGCAGCACGTGGTCTCGTCGACCTGCGTGGTTCGACAGGAACTTGAACCGGAGTTTCATGATCATCATCATTAACTTCCTCCTCAACCGGTGTTGCAATGACAGAGGTTTCCCCTTGCCCTGCGCCACCATCTAGAGGGATGAGAGGTTCGACAACCTCATCAAGTTCTATCTTCCTCCCACTCAATTCTCTCGAGAGAAACTCCTTCTCGAGAAAAGCTCCGTTTTTAGCAACAAACACTTTGCCCTCGGATTTGAGATAGAAGGTGTACCCAACTGTCTCTTTTGGGTAACCTATGAAGATGCACTTTTCCGCTTTGGGTTCCAGCTTTTCAGGTTGAAGCTTTTTGACATAAGCATCACATCCCCAAACTTTAAGAAACGACAACTTTGGCCTTTTGCCATACCACAGTTCGTATGGTGTCGTCTCAACGGATTTTGATGGTGCCCTATTTAAAGTGAATGCAGCTGTTTCTAATGCATAACCCCAAAACGATAACGGCAAATCGGTAAGAGACATCATAGATCGCACAATCTCTAATAAAGTACGATTACGACGTTCGGACACACCATTACGCTGTGGTGTTCCAGACGGTGTCAACTGTGAAACAATTCCACATTGTCTTAAGTGAGCACCAAACTCGAAACTCAGATATTCACCCCCACGATCAGACCGTAGGAACTTGATCTTCTTGTTACGATGATTTTCATCTTCACTCTGAAATTGCTTGAACTTTTCAAATGTTTCAGACTTGTGCTTCATTAAGTAGACATAACCATATCTACTCAAATCGTCAGTGAAGGTGAGAAAATAACGATATCCGACGCGTGCCTCTACGCTCATCGGACCGCACACATCGGTATGTATGATTTCCAACAAGTCACTTGCACGCTCCATTGTTCCGGAGAACGGAGTTTTAGTCATCTTGCACATGAGGCATGGTTCGTACGTGTCAAGTGAATCAAAGTCAAGTGACTCCAAAAGTCCATCGACATGGAGTTTCTTCATGCGCTTTACACCAATATGACCTAAGCGGCAGTGCCACAAAAATATGGCGCTATCATTGTTAACTCTAACTCTTTTGGCCTCAATGTTATGTATGTGTGTATCACTATCAAGATTCAATATGAACAATCCTCTCACATTGGGTGCATGACCATAAAAGATGTTACTCATAGAAATAGAACAACCATTATTCTCTGACTTAAAAGAGTAACCGTCTCGCAATAAACAAGATCCAGATATAATGTTCATGCTCAACGCAGACACTAAATAACAATGAATCAAGTTCATAACTAATCCTGATGGCAACTGAAGTGAAACTATGCCGACGACGATTGCATCAACCTTGGAACCATTTCCTACGCGCATCGTCACTTCATCTTTCGCCAGCATTCGTCTATTCCGCAGTTCCTGTTTCGAGTTGCAAATATGAGCAACAGAACCGGTATCGAATACCCAGGCACTACTACGAGAGCCGGTTAAGTACACATCAATAACATGTATATCAAATATACCTGATTTTTCTTTGGCGGCCTTCTTATCAGCCAAATACTTGGGGCAGTTGCGCTTCCAGTAACCCATACCCTTGCAATAGTAACACTCTGTTTCAGGCTTAGTTCCAGATTTGGGTTTCTTCGTCGGATTGGCAACAGGCTTGCCGCTCTTCTTTGAATTACCCTTCTTGCCTTTGTCGTTTATCTTGAAACTAGTGGTCTTATTCACCATCAACACTTGATGCTCTTTACGGAGTTCAGACTCTGCGACTTTCAGCATCGCAAACAACTCGCCGGGTGACTTGTTCATCCCTTGCATGTTGTAGTTCAACACAAAGCCTTTATAGCTTGGCGACAGTGAATGAAGGATTCTGTCAGTGATAGGCTCTTGCGGGAGTTCAATCCCCAGCTCGGCTAGACGGTTTGAGTACCCAGACATTTTGAGCACATGTTCACTGACAGGCGAGTTCTCCTCCATCTTGCAAGCATAGAGTTTATCGGAGGTCTCATACCTCTCGATCCGGGCGTTCTTCTGAAAGATGAACTTCAACTCCTGGAACATCTCAAATGCTGCATGACGCTCAAAGCGACGTTGAAGTCCCGGTTCTAAGCCATACAAGACTGCACATTGAACTACTGAGTAGTCCTCCTTACGTGCTAACCAAGCGTTCTTAACATCCTGGTCAGCCGTAGCGGGTGGTTCATCTCCTAGCGCAGCATTAAGGACATAATCCTTCTTCCCAGCTTGTAAGTTTAGCTTAAGATTACGAGCCCAGTCTACAAAGTTGCTTCCATCATCTTTCAACTTAGCTTTCTCTAGGAACGTATTAAAATTCAGGGTGACTGTCGCGTGAGCCATGATCTACAACACAAATATATTCAAAGTGGACTTAGACTATGTTCAAGATAATTAGAGTTTAACTTAATCAAATTAATCGCTAAACTCCCACTCAAAAAGTACATCTCTCTAGTCATTTGAGTGGTTCATGATCCACTTACACTAGCTCAAGTCCGATCATCACGTGAGTTGAGTATAGTTTCAGTGGTAAGCATCCCTATGCTAATCATATCATCTATATGATTCATGATCGACCTTTCGGTCTCATGTGTTCCGAGGCCATGTCTGCACATGCTAGGCTCGTCAAGCTTAACCCGAGTGTTCCGCGTGCGCAACTGTTTTGCACCCGTTGTATGTGAACGTTGAGTCTATCACACCCGATCATCACGTGGTGTCTCGAAACGACGAACTGTAGCAACGATGCACAGTCGGGGAGAACACAATTTCGTCTTGAAATTTTAGTGAGAGATCACCTCATAATGCTACCGTCATTGTAAGCAAAATAAGGTGCATAAAAGGATTAACATCACATGCAATTTATAAGTGACATGATATGGCCATCATCTCGTGCTCCTTGATCTCCATCACCAAAGTACCGGCACGATCTTCTTGTCACCGGAGCCGCACCATGATCTCCATCAACGTGTCGCCATCGGGGTTGTCGTGCTACTCATGCTATTACTACTAAAACTACATCCTAGCAAAATAGTAAACGCATCTGCAAGCACAAACGTTAGTTTAAAGACAACCCTATGGCTCCTGCCGGTTGCCGTACCATCGACGTGCAAGTCGATATTATCTATTACAACATGATCATCTCATACATCCAATATATCACATCACATCGTTGGCCATATCACATCACAAGCATACCCTGCAAAAACAAGTTAGACGTCCTCTAATTTTGTTGTTGCATGTTTTACGTGGTGACCATGGGTATCTAGTAGGATCGCATCTTACTTACGCAAACACCACAACGGATATATATGAATTGCTATTTAACCTTATACAAGGACCTCCCCGGTCAAATCCGATTCAACTAAAGTTGGAGAAACTGACACTTGCTAGTCATCTTTGAGCAACGGGGTTACTCGTAGCGATGAAACCAGTCTCTTGTAAGCGTACGAGTAATGTCGGTCCAAGCCGCTTCAATCCAACAATACCGCGGAATCAAGAATAGACTAAGGAGGGCAGCAAAACGCACATCACCGCCCACAAAAACTTTTTTGTTCTACTCGGGAAGACATCTACGCATGAACCTAGCTCATGATGCCACTGTTGGGAATGTCGCATGGGAAACAAAAATTTTCCTACGCGCACGAAGACCTATCATGGTGATGTCCATCTACGAGAGGGGATATTCGATCTATGTACCCTTGTAGACCGCACAACAGAAGTGTTAGTGAACGCGGTTGATGTAGTGGAACGTCCTCACGTCCCTCGATCCGCCCCGCGAACCGTCCCGCGATCAGTCCCACAATCTAGTGACGAACGGACGGCACCTCCGCGTTCAGCACACGTACAGCTCGACGATGATCTCGGCCTTCTTGATCCAGCAAGAGAGACAGAGAGGTAGATGAGTTCTCCGGCAGCGTGACGGTGCTCCGGAGGTTGGTGGTGATCTAATCTCAGCAGGGCTCCGCCCGAGCTCCGCAGAAACGCGATCTAGAGGCAAAACCGTGGAGATATGTGGTCGGGCTGCCGTGGCAAAGTCGTCTCAAATCAGCCCTAAAACCTCCGTATATATAGGGGAAAGAGGGGGAGCCTTGCCTTGGGGTCCAAGGACCCTCAAGTGGGTCGGCCGAGCCAAGGGGGGCAACCCTCCCCTTCCAAACCGAGTCCAACTAGGTTTGGAAGGAGGAGTCCTTCCCCCTTTTCCCACCTCCTCTTTTTTTTCTCTTTGATTTTCTTCCTATGGCGCATAGGGCCTTCTTGGCCTGTCCCACCAGCCCACTAAGGGCTGGTGCGCCACCCCCAAGGCCTATGGGCTTCCCCGGGGTGGGTTGCCCGCCCCCCCGGTGAACACCCGGAACCCATTCGTCATTCCCGGTACATTCCCGGTAACTCCGAAAACCTTCCGGTAATCAAATGAGGTCATCCTATATATCAATCTTCGTTTCCGGACCATTCCGAAAACCCTCGTGACGTCCATGATCTCATCCGGGACTCCAAAAAACATTCGGTAACCAACCATATAACTCAAATACGCATAAAACAACGTCGAACCTTAAGTGTGCAGACCCTGCGGGTTCGAGAACTATGTAGACATGACCCGAGAGACTCCTCCGTCAATATCCAATAGCGGGACCTGGGTGCCCATATTGGATCCTACATATTCTACGAAGATCTTATCGTTTGAACCTCAGTGCCAAGGATTCATATAATCCCGTATGTCATTCCCTTTGTCCTTCGGTATGTTACTTGCCCGAGATTCGATCGTCAGTATCCGCATACCTATTTCAATCTCGTTTACCGGCAAGTCTCTTTTTACTCGTTCCGTAATACAAGATCCCACAACTTACACTAAGTCACATTGCTTGCAAGGCTTGTGTATGATGTTGTATTACCGAGTGGGCCCCGAGATACCTCTCTGTCACACGGAGTGACAAATCCCAGTCTCGATCCATACTAACTCAACGAACACCTTCGGAGATACCTGTAGAGCATCTTTATAGTCACCCAGTTACGTTGTGACGTTTGATACACACAAAGAATTCCTCCGGTGTCAGTGAGTTATATGATCTCATGGTCATAGGAACAAATACTTGACACGCAGAAAACAGTAGCAACAAAATGACACGATCAATATGCTACGTCTATTAGTTTGGGTCTAGTGCATCACGTGATTCTCCTAATGACGTGATCCAGTTATCAAGCAACAACACCTTGTTCATAATTAGAAGACCCTGACTATCTTTGATCAACTGGCTAGCCAACTAGTGGCTTGCTAGGGACAGTGTCTTGTCTATGTATCCACACATGTATATAAGTCTTCATTCAATACAATTATAGCATGGATAATAAACGATTATCTTGATACAGGAATTATAATAATAACTATATTTATTATTGCCTCTAGGGCATAATTCCAACAGTGGGTCGTTCCCCTCATGCCTTGCGCCATTCCTCTCCTCCCTCTCGTCTCCCACCTTGGAGCCAAACGCGTCCGCTGCCGTCGATCGCCATAGCCACGACCACCGACCTCGCCAAGTCTCGCTGAAGTGATCATCGTCTTCGCCGCATCGCTGTAGCTCTCCTATCCAAGGAATCAAGCCGGTAGCCCTCCATCGCCATCAATGCTGTCGTAGCCCGTCGGACTTCGACACTTGATTCGCCGGGTATCGTACCTCTCCGAGCTTGCCGTTGCCTCCAGTGGATTCGCGGTGAGCCACAGTGTGGATTCCCCCTCTCCCCATGGTATTCCCCGTCCTCTAGCTAGCCTCCCCATACGATCTGAGAGTTGCTCACCGTCGGCCATGGTGAAACCATCGACACAACAACTGCCACCCGCGTTCGAGCACGAAAACGAGCTCTGCTCCTCACCAGCTTGCCGTAGCCACCTCCAGCTCGTCCTTCCATGCCCCTTAGCCTCGAGCCCATGCTAACAAGAGCTCCAACCATTGCAAGTCTCTTCGGCGGCACGAGCTACGGCCACCCTAGCTCCTCCTACTACCATACTAGATGCGGCACTTCGCCAACTATCCCTAGCCACAAACCCCACACGAAACCGCGTAATATGGCGCGATTCCGACCAACTCCAGCGAGCCCCTGCTGCGGGTTTGGTCACCACCGTCCACACTCTGGTGGGAACTAACGTGTCCGACTGTTTAACACTAATCATCACGCCATAAGCCATTGACAGAGAGCCCCGCAGGTGGTCAAAGCACAATCAACATTGGATTTGACCGGGATTAGGCCCAGGGTCACTAACTAGTGGACCCCACTGGTCAGGTTTGACCTAGGACGTGCGACTTTGACCGGCTGACGCAGTGATGATGTTAGGGTGACGCAATTAGTACTTTCTCAATTTAAATTAATTCAGGAAATTCCAAAAAGTTGTATAAACTTCAAAAATTCATAGAAATTAACCATAGCTCCAAATGAAATAAATTATATATGAAACATTATCAGAAAAATTCAAGGAATCTGATGGAACCATTTCCATGCAAGTTTGAACAACTTATAAATATTGTTTAGGACAAATTCATTAATGCATTTAAATGCTTATGAATGGAGTTAAAATTGATCTATATGGATCAAATGACTTCCATTTAACTTGTGACTAGTTGCATTAAGTACTTTCAGCAACATGTTAACATGACATGCTCATGCATCATTGTGAAGCATTTGCCATGCTTAAAGTGTTCCTTGTTTGATCTTGTCGATAGATTTGCGAGATGTAGTTATCGACGACATCGAAGAACATTTGAGTTCTTATGATCAACAGGCAAGCAAACCCCCTTGAGCATTCTGATACAATCCCACTCTCTCTCTCTTGCTCGCATTTCAATGCATTAGGACAAGACGATTCAACTACTACTTGCGTTACGGTAGATGACCCATTCCTTTGCATGACGTGTCATTGTCATAGTAAATAGCTAAACCAAGCAACCTAGCATGCCTAGTAGATGCTTGAGCCATGTTGTGCCATTACCCTGTTACGCTTGGTATGCTTAGAGTTGAGTTGGTCTGATCATCTAGATGATGAATTGGAATGAACATGTCCTACTGACGAGAGTTAAGTATGTGAACCTGCTTTGGTTAAGGTAGCGATGAGAGGCCATGTAGGAGTACATGGTGGGTTATCTCATTGACACCGCACTTAGGCTATGAGATCTTGTGTTGGTGTTCCAAGACTAGCTACTACCGCACATTGGGTTCCGGTAACTCGACCCCTCTTAGCCTATTAACTATTTTGTTCTCAGTCCAGGAGTCGTAGTAGTTCGAAACGTTCATAGGTTGTGGCATGGCCTCCTAAGTGGATGAACGGCCCAATCGGGACCGACTTGAGGCCATGTTGGAAACCTCGGTCAGACTTCCATTATGGGTTCTAACTCAGATATGCGACTACCTTGGACTTGAGTTGTTGCAAGTTAACGTCCGTGGCTGACTCCCTCGCTGGGCTTCCGCTTGAAGGTTGTCGAGGTGCTTAGTTTATGTGCACATGTTTATAAGTGGCGGGAGCATGTGTGATGAAGTACACCCCTGCAGGGTAATTATCTATTCAAATAGCCGCGTCCTCGGATATGGACTACTTGGATACTTGCATGGTTCATAGACAAAATTAATGGATACTCTAAGATGGCCTAGATAAGTGTGAGTGCTATGGATGGCCTTCTCGTAGGATGACGAAAGAGGATCCATGGTGGTGTATTAATGTGGTGGATATGTGGACCCGTGTATGCTCTCTCGTAGGGAGATGGTAAAGGTATGATACAATGTCGTAGTCTAGGTTAGCCAAATGTCAAAGCTGGCATTTCTGCAGTAAACCCCACAACCCCGTGCATTGATACATGACACATAAGTAGTTAGTTCTGATGTAAGTCTTGTTGAGTACTTTCATACTCACTGTTGCTTATTTACATTTTTGCATGGATATATGTTGTTCACTTTATGTTTTCCTCCTGACGTTGACATCGTTGGAATAGGTTGGGAACCCAGATAGTGGTCTGGCTCCTATGGTAGGGTCGTTGTAGCTTTTCAGGCTCTTCGAGCCACTTTTGGTAGATGTCTGTACCCAGACATGTAACTACCACTTGATGTTTGTAAGCTCTGAATGTTGGGTCATGTGACCCCCCTCTGTTTGTAACATTATACTATGTTGTCTCTTTGGATCCTTCTAAATAAATGATGTGTTCTAGAGTTATGTTGTGATGTCATGTTGTATCTACACATATCGTGCATATTGTGTGTATATTTGAAATGCATTGGTATGCGTGGGATTCGACACCTAGTTTTGTGCCTATGGTAGCTTGCTCTACAAGAAAATGCCTCTTTGTGTCTCCACTAAACCTTGGTAGCTTGCTACTGCTCCGGACACATTGATTGACCGGCATGTATCCTTCTTTGTTGTTGTGTCTGTCCCTACGAGGAAAGGTCATGCGGCGTAATGGAGTCCATGTAGCTTGCGATGTCTCATCTACACACGTTGATGACCCACACATGCGTTGTTGGGTTATGTATGCCTTTTCCTGTAAGGTTGTGCCACTTGGGTTTATAACTGTCCATGTCGACACGGGTTCTGTGACATATGATTACTAGCTACTTAATCATATACGTGAACCAAAAGGCGCAAATGGTCCCGGCCAAGGTAAGGTGTCAGCCATGGTGATTACCGTCCATGAGGCCACAAAGTGATATGATGTGTTACAAGCTGGATTCGTATGGCTTAGGATCGGGGTCCCGACATTGTTGGTATCACAGCTTGACTGTATGTAGGATTACCAAGCCAAACTGGTCGATGTTGAGTCTAGTAATGCTTTAGTTATATAAGGAATTGATTGTGGAAGGGAACATAAGATTATTATTACCCCTTTCCTCGAGTCACTCTAATTTGAGTCACCTCTTGTCTTCTATGGGGATTAAGAACTAGGCTTCTTACCTATTTGCTAGGATCATGAGTTAGTGGATCTGTAGACTTATAGGATGGCTCTTGTGTGTCAATCATGTTTCTGTCAGAGTCGTGAGAAGTGATGCCTATGTTATCGCTGCACCTTGAACCCATGATGTTGAGATGTTACGCTGCTCAAATCTCTTGCAGGTTCCCTCATATTTCATGCCGGTACAACCATTATGATATCCAAGTTATCCTAGGTTTTGATAAGTTTCAGTGTTCTTCCTTGACTCTGAACGCTGGTTGATTCCTTCAGGTTGTCGTCAGTAATCCGGAGTTCTGCTGGTCGTGGTCAGAATCATGGAGATGGTAGGGATGAAGAAGATCCTCCTGAACCACCTTTGTTAGTGGAGATTATACTAGAAATTGAGAGGAACAAGCGTGCCACCAACGGTCTATTGGAGCACATCGAGCAGAATACAGGCCATGAGCTCAGTGAGCTAGTATCCAACAGAGACTTCATCAAATTGAATCCGCTCACCTTCCACCACTCCATTGAGCCATTAGATGCAGATGATTGGCTCCGGAGTATCAACAACAAGCTGTGTTATGCAAACGTGGCTGAAGGAAACTAGGTTACTTACGCCACATATCACCTTGAAGGTTCTGCTAGCCTAACTTCATGGGAGAAGTTTTGTGAGGTTTTTCGTAAGCATCATATTCCGCATGGCCTAATAGATCGTAAGAAAGAGGAATTTTGCAATCTGACTCAAGGCAAGATGGAAGTGGATTCTTAAAGTCGTGACTTTGGATGCCTTGCACTTTATGCACAAGAAAAAGTATCCACACATGCCAAGAGGCAAGCTAGGTTCAGGAAAGGTCTTAACCCCAAGCTTCATCATGATCTTAGTCTGCATGAGTTCATCATTTTTGAGGTTCTTGTGAACAAAGCCATCCAAGAAGAAACAAGGAGAATGACCTATGAGGAATCTCGCAAGCACAACTGTGATGTTGGATCATCTTCAATTTATATATCCCACAAGCGCAAGATATGGATTCCGGATGATGCTCTTCCTCCGAGATATGCTCCGAGGCCATCCTGTGTGGCGCCTCATCCGTCGATGCCAAGTGGTCCCGAGAAGAACCTCATCAACCAAGTGTTCAACCTAGATCCAAGTCCCATTTATGGAGCATGTTTCAAGTGTAGCCATCCAGGACACTACTCAAGGGATTGTCCTCTGTGTGGTTATGCTTCACCCCTTCAGGAATGGGTGTTGCTCGTTGCAAGCCACCAACCAAGAAGCTTAATGAAAGGTTAGTTTCTCTAACTCGTGGATTTGTGCACCATGTATATGCAGAATAAGCTCAAGATGACGCTGACGTCATGCTTAAGACGCTTCTTGTCAATTCTCATCCAGCTTCAGTTCTATTTGACTCTGGAGCATCCCACTCCTTCATATATGAATGTTATGCCTCCTTGCATAACATTCCTTTTGAGGATATGCCCGCTCGATTAGTAATTCAAACTCCAGGTTCCAACTGGCAAACTAATGCAGTAAGTAATGTGAATCAAATCCTTGTCGACGGTTTAGTATTCCTTGCTTCTCTGATAGCCCTCAAGACTTGAGACATCAATATCATTTTGGGGATAGACCGGATGACAACTCATCATGCCAAAATTGATTGTTCCTCTAGGTCAGTTCGGTTGACCCACCCTTGTGGCCAAATAGTCAATGTCTCAACTGGTATTTCAAAACGCCGGATTTATGCTCTTAATGCCAATCCTCTTCGATACCTTGAAAACATTCTGTAGTCCGTGACTTTCTAGATGTCTTTCCAGAAGAACTACGAGGTGTTCCACCTGACAGAGAAGTAGAGTTTTTCATAGAACTTATTCCAGGAACCACTCCAATTGCTAGAAGGCCATATAAGATGTCCCGTCAAGAGCTAGCTGAGCTTAAAATCCAAAGCGATGAATCTTCGAAGAAAGGTTTCATCCGTCCTAGTTCTTCTTATTGGGCTTGTCCTGTCCTCTTCGTCAAGAAGGAGGATGATATGGATTGGATGATTGTAGATTATCGACCGGTTAACCTGGTCACAATAAAGAACAAATATCTTCTCCCCAGGATCAATGATCTTTTTGATCAACTCACTGGATCTGCAGTATTTTCTAAGATGGATTTGAGAGTAGGTTATCATCAAATCAAAATCAGGAATGGGGACATTCCTAAGACGGCTTTTCTCACTTGTTATGGCCAATACGAGTACACTGTCATGTCCTTCGGTTTAACCAATGCCCCAACCACCTTCTTCCGCTTAGTGAATTCGATCTTCATGGAGTATTTGGATAAATTCATCGTGGTTTACCTCGACGATATCCTATTTTACTCGAAGAACGAAGAAGAACATGTTGAGCATCTTAGGCTGGTATTGATGAAACTTTGGGAGCACTCCCTTTATGTCAAATTCTCTAAGTGTGAATTCTAGTTGCTAGAAGTGACATATCTAGGCCACGTAATTTCTCCGAAATGTATTGCTGTCAATCCCAAGAGAGTTCAGGCCGTTTTTGGTTGGACTGTACCTGAATTGGTGAAGCAATTTAGGAGTTTCCTTGGTTTAGCGAGCTACTATCGCTGCTTTGTTGAGAACTTCCCCAAAGTTGGCAAACCTCTAACTGAACTCCTCAAGAAAGATAAGAAGTTTTAGTGGACCCCACAGTGTTAGGAAAGTTTTCAGGAGTTGAAAAGACGACTGACTACTGCCCCGGTACTTTTGCCCCCGGATTTCACAAATGACTTTATTATCTACTGTGATGCCTCACGTCAAGGACTTGGTTGCATTCTTATGCAAGATCATCATGTGATTGCCTACACTTGTAAACAGTTGTGTACACATGAGGAGAATTATCCAACACATGCTCTGGAACTTTCCGTTGTAGTTCATGCACTGTTAACCTGGCGAGATTACCTTCTGGGTAATCGTTGCGAAGTATACACTGGTCACCAGAGTCTCAAGTATATATTCACACAATCGGATTTGAATCTCATGCAAAGACGTTGGATCGATTTGATTACGGATTACGACTTAAGAATATCTTACAACCCAGGCAAAGCCAATGTCATGGCTCATGCACTAAGTCATAAACCCTATCATAACAACTTCATGTTGCTACAAAATTAACCACTTCTCCATGAAGAATTTTGTAATCTTAATATTCACATTGTTCCTCAAGGATTCTTTTCTACCTTGGTGGCGAAACCAACTCTTGAGGATCAGATCATAGAAGCACAGAAGCATGATACATGAATTTCCCGGATCAAGAGTAACATTGCCAAATGAGTTGTTGGTCTTTTCTTGGTATATGGTCAAGGAGTGGTATTCTTTGAGAAATGTTTGGTGGTTCCTGATGATGATTTAATGAATATACTTCTCGCTCCTCGTTGGTTACCCCAAGTGGAAGGTGGATATGTAGCCAGTAGCAAGTTTTCCCTTACACAGATATTGTAAGGTTATTGAACCAGGAGGACTCCGAGGATCAACAAGTAGGTGTCCGCTGCCCTGGCGCAAGCAGAAGACGTGGACCTGCACACACACAAATAAATTTGCTCCCAACGAGTACAGAGAGGTTGTCAATCTCTCTGTCCTTGTAGTTTGCAAATGATCAAAACACAAGCGAGAATAGTGATAGTGATTGCAATGGAAAAGTAAATGAAAGTAGTAAATGATGGAGGTGTAAGCAATGGTGGTGTTATGGACGAGAGTCACATGATGTTCACTAGTGATGTCTCTCTCCCAAAAGACGATAAACAACTATGCTTGGGTAAACATATTACAGCTGGGCAATTGATAGAATTATAAATGCACCGCAATGCTAATTATGCTACTTGAAAGTTAGAGGCTCAATAGTAATGGACAGTACGCCAAGACAAGTAGACCGTTTATTCATCAACATCTACTTACTAATCATCCATCTTGAGATACCTATCCAGAACATCTCGCTGGTATTAAGTTGCGAGCCCCACCCAAAGTGTAAACTCAAAGCAACGGACAACTGCATTATTGAACTATGCGTAAGGTAAAGAATCCTTGCAACCGTGGTCACAAGCACCGTTGTTTTCTCCCTCGTGGAAAAAACACATCCCCTAGTCTCATGTTTCTATCACTCAAGCTAGACATCACGGGGCATGAACCCACAATCATGCATAATGCTCCCTCTTGGAGTTACAATCTACTACTCGGCCAAAGCAATACAAAGCATCAGAGAAAATGCATGAATCACTAAAGAACATAATATAAAAGGATAATCAAATATATAACTCATAACAATCTGAATATAATCTAATAATCCATCGAATCCCAACAAACCGAGCATAGAAATAGCAGGAAAATTACATAGATGCCTTGATCATGTAGGGCAGCTCACAAGGGCTAATAGTTGAAGCATAAGATTGGAGAGAAGACATCACATAGCTAATGGTTATGGACTCATGGTCCAAGGAGGACTACTCACGACACGTCCGGGAAGCGTCCATGGTGGTGGTGAAGCTCCCGGAGGTCAATCCTCCCTTCGACAGGGCAACGGGAAGAGGTCTCATAACACTCCCTATCTCGGAAGCACTACGGCGGCGGAACGATGGAGAAATTTGCGATTCTGGATGTGATGGAAGGGTTTCCTCGTGGAGGAGTAAATATAGGCCAAAGGAGGGCGTCAGAAGAGGTGGGACCCACCCAGGTGGCCTGTGGGTGCGGCTAGGGCCAGGCCGCGTCGGGAGGTCGCCTGGGCAGGCCCTGGCCCACCTCTCGCCCATCTTCGGCGATCTGGAAGCTTCCGTTACGCTGATTTTTATATATTTTTCTCGGGATTTTTGGGGCTCCGGAAAATTGGGTAAAAGCCCGTGCAAAAAAGACATCAGCACACAGAAACTGGCATTGGGTGCACTGAGTTAGCAGGTTAGTCCAAATATGTGTAAGAAGATATAAAAATGTAGCAAAACATATAACAATGTCACCCAAAAGATCATGGATCAAGCAGAAATTATAGATACTTTTGGGACGTATCAACATCCCCAAGCTTAATTCCTGCTCGTCCTCGAGTAGGTAAATGATAACACAAAAAATTTCGGTGGTGACATGCTAACACACATATAAGAACTTCAAAGTAAAGCATGTAAGATATGCAATTCAAGTCAAGACAATAACAAGCAAGAGTCTATATCTAGTAATGAAATTAGCAAAGTAAGAACATAAAGGTGCAAGAGCTCTCGATGTCCGTGACCCAAATGTCTCCAAATGGTGTTTGCATGCAAGAAGTGGGAGATGTCTTGAGAGTATAGAATATTTTTTTAGTTGAGAACTCAATCTACTAAACCTCACACTTGGTCTCCTTTGGAATTTTATTTTGACTCATACCCAGACCACTAGTCAGGCACAAGTCAAAATGATCCTCTTCCTTTCGACTTTGAGCACTCATGCAATGGATGAGCACAAGCAAGATACGTTGGCACTTAGGATGGAAAATAGAATAATGATGGGGAAGGAAGACAAAAAGGGTCTGAAAGGCTCACATCAATGAGGACAACCATAGGCGAGAGAAAGCCAAATGATAGATATGATGTGAGGAGTAGGGATTGCCATGCAACGGATGCACATATGAGCTAATGTAAGCTCCCCAGTTGAACTAGTGGGGGTGCATCCAACTTTCTTGCTCATGAAGACCTAGAGCTCATTTGAGGAGGCTCGTCATTGTAATATGCAAACCAAGTTCTATAGTGTAATTGTCCCCACATAGCTATGCATGAATGATAACCTCTATGTAGTACAAATATAGCAATGGAGTACGAGTGTGGATCTTTCAAAAGAAATAGTAGTGTTGCCCCCTTCTCTTTTTTTTTTCTTGTAGTTTTATTTTTGTGTGGCCTCTTTGGCTCTTTCTTTTTATCTCTCATTTGTCCTCTTTGGGATCTTTTCATTTGTCCTCTTTGAGATCTTTTCCTCACTTAAGGGCAACACTCTATGTTTTACAAGAATAAAAAGAAGATCGTCACACTTTATAAGATGTACTCAACATAAAGACATGTGAAAACTATCATGATGTATGCAAATGTATGCTTCTACCAGTGTAGCATGATATGCAATGATACAAGCGCGTCATGTAGCAATAATAAGGGCATGGCCCAACTAGCATGCGGCTCCTCGATCAAGCAAAAGCATGTATGACATGAAGGTCAAGTCATGAGATGGTGGATGTTGCATGGCAATGTATGTCAGAAAGGCTATGGAAATGCCTTAATAGGTAGGTATGGTGGCTGTTTTAAGGAAAGATATAATGATGCTTATGATGATAGAGCGTATCATGCCAAGGGTTTGGATGCACCGACGAAGTTTGCACCAACTCTCAAGATGAGAAAGGGAAATGCACGGTACCAAAGAGGCTAGCAAAATCTGGATGGTGAAGTGCCAACAATCGAATACTCACATTAGTCCGAAGAACTCATACACTTATTATCGGTAACTCTCTATCTAGTTAGGAGATTCACAAAGAGACAAGTACCCCGAGGAGGAGTGTTTGGGGGTTTGGTTATCCTTGCCCATCCTCGACTCATGGTAACGTGAGGGTACTCTATATACTGCCTTGGACGTGAGTCATTGGAAGTTAACATCCATGGCCGACTCCCTCGCAGGACTCCATGGTGTGAGTGCTATGGATGGCCTTCTCGTAGGATGACGAGAGAGGATCCATGGTGGGTGTATTGATGTGGTGGATACATGGACACGTCTACGCTCTCTCGTAGGGAGACGAGAGAGGTATGATAGAATGTTGTAGTGTAGGTTAGCCAAAGGTCAAAGATGGAATTTCTGCAGTAAAACCCACAACCCCGTTTAGCGATACATGATCCATAAGTAGTTAGTTCTAATGTAAGTCTTGCTGAGTACTTTCATACTCGGTGTTTCTTATTTACATTTTTGCAGAGATAGACGTTGTTCACATTATGTTTTCCTCCTAAGGTTGACATCGATAGAATAGCTTGGGAACCCAGATAGTAGTCTCGCTCCTATGGTAGGGTCATTGTAGCTTTTCAGGCTCTTCGAGCCGCATTTAGTAGATGTGTGTACCAAGGCATGTAACTTCTGCTTGCTGTTTGTTTGTTCTGAATGTTGGGTCCCGTGACCCCCTGTGTCTATAACATTATACTATGTTGGCTCTTCTGAGCCGTCGAAATAAATGATGTGTTGTAGAGTTATGTTGTGATGCCATGTTGTATCTACACATATCGTGCATATTGTGCGTATGTTGGAAATGCATTGGTATGTGTGGGATTCAACACCTAGTTGTGTGCCTATGGTAGCCTGCTCTACAAGAAAATATCTCTTTGTGACTTCACTGATCCTTGGTAGCTTTCTACTGCTCCGGAGACATTGATTGACCGGCATGTATCCTTCTTTGGTGTTGTGTCTGTCCCTATGGGGAAATGTCATGCGGTGTAATGGAGTCCATGTAGCTTGCTATGACTCGTCTACACACGCTGATGACTGACACCTGCATTTCTATGTTATTTATGTCTGTTCCTGTATGGTTGTGCCACCTGGGTTTATAACTAGCCTTGTCAACCTAGGTTCTCTGACATATGATTGTTAGCGACGTAATCATATACATGAGCCAATAGGTGCAAACAATCCTGGCCAAGGTAAGGTGGCATCCGTGGTGATTACCGTGCGTGAGGCCACAAAGTGATATGATGTGTTACAAGCTGGATTCGTATGGCTTAGGATCGGGGTCCGGACATATGAATTTTTGGTTCATCCTTATGTGTACTAACCAGTCTCACGAGTTCTTTTCAACTTTTGCTGGATGAAGTTTTTGAGAATTAGGTGAAACCGGCATATGAGAGGATTGAACAAGATACAAAATCTCAAGCTTGGGGATGCCCAAGGAACACCAAGTAAATATTTCAAGAAGTCTCAAGCATCTAAGCTTGGGTATGCTATGCGTCCCACCTCTCCTCTTCAAACAAATATCGGTTAGCCTATGTTGATCCTAAGTTTTATTTTTCCACATGACATGTGCTATTCTTGGAGTGCATTTTTGTTTTCTTTGCTGTTTGAAATAAAATATGAGATCCGAAAATTTATTGAGAGAGAGTCCTCACATAGCTACTTAATTGTTTGACTACTCATTGATCTTCATTTATATCTTTCGAGAGTAGTTTGATGTTTACTCTCGTGCTTCACTTATATTCTAAGAGTAAATTCTGAATGAATGAAATACAATAAATATGGAATTATCAATGTACTATATGCTTGGTAGTAGTTTCACATTTGGTTTAGAAATAAAATGTATTGAAGTTTGACAGTCCCAATATTGGTCATACAAACAATTCATGAATGATTAGTATAAGAAAGAGGGCCTCCACATACAAATACATTATCTTGGACATCTTTTATGATTGTGAATACCCATTAATTATTTTCAACCTTGATCAAATTGTTGAAGTTGGACAAGTAAGACAATGTAATGGTTATGTTTGGTTATATTTGCATCAAAGTTATATTGTTTTGGATCTTTCTAGGGAAAATCTTATACAGAGAATCTTACCAGTAGCGCTTGTTAAAATAAAGCGCTACTGCTAATTACTAGTAGTGCGTGCACTTGAACCGCGATACAGATAAGTGTGTAGCAGCAGCGCATGTCGTAGAAAAAGCGCTACTACTAAAATTCCCACTCCTAAGCCGATAGGCTACGAATACTAGTAGCGCGTTAGCTTGAACCGCGCTACCGCTAAGTTTATTGTAGCAGCACGAGCGCCTGAACCGTGCTACCGCTAAGTTTATAGCAATAGCGCTCTTTTCAAAAGCGCTATAGCTAACTTGGCTATAACGTTTTCTCTTTACCTGCGCTACTGCTACTTTTGACTTAACCCCCGCGCGGTTTCTCTCCCCGCCCCCCGGCCACCACTTCTTCCCCAAATTCCCTCGCCCCACATTACCGCCGGCGACCCCCCTCCCCGTGCGCCCCCTGCCCAGCACCGGCGACCCCCTCCTCGTGTGCTGCCCCTCTCCCACCTGCTCCCTCCCGGCCGCCGCCCCAGCCCCATCGGCTGCCGCACCTCCCCCGCGTCGGCGACCCCCCTCCCCGTGCGCTCCCCTGCCCAGTGCCGACGACCCCTCCCCAGCACCCCGGCGCCCTCCTTCGCACCCTGTCGCCCGGCACCCCGACGCTCTCCAGTGAGCTTTTCTCTATTTTCTTCTTATTTTTTGTTATTAGGTTTATTGCTAGATTAGATTAGATCAGATTAGATTGGTGATATGTTTTAGTTAATTAGTCATAATTAAAAGAAGTAGAAAAAGCGGAAAAAGAGGAAGAACAAAAGAAGAATAAGTAGAAGGAGGAAGAAGAAGATGAAGAAGAAGAAGAAGAAAAAGAGGAAGAAGAGGAGGAGGAGAAGGAAGAAGAATAAGAAGAATAATAAGAAGAAGAAGAAAAAACAAGAAGAAAAAAAAGAAGCGTAGAATAATAGGAGAAGAGGAGAGGAGGAGGAGGAGAAGAAGAAGAGGAGGAGGAGGAGGAGGAGGAGAAGAAAGAAGATGAAAAAGGAAAAGAAGGAAGAAGAAGAAGAAGAAAAAGAAGAAGAAAAAAAGAGAAGGAAAGAAGAAGGAGAAGAAGAAAATAGTAAATTATGAGTTCTTCTAGTTAGCTTATTTTCTTTTCTTCGAAGTGGTCATGTTATATATTTTCATTGAAGTGGTTCGATTGTGCCCAAGTGGCCTTTTATTGTTTGCAGGGAATGATTCTGAGTGGCCTATGTTTTGCCGGAATGTTGATTCATTTTCGTTCAAACAAATTCGAGGCGCTCTATTTCTCCAGTTTGTAGGAAAGTTCATGCCGAAATTTTCCGTGAATTTCGGCATGACTTGTGCTACAAACTAGGAAATATCGAGTGCCCGGGATTTGCCGCAACGGGAATGAATCAACATTCCTGCAAAACATTGGCCTTTTTATGTTATTATTCATTTTATTATGTCTATAATTAATTGACTAGATTTAATCGTAGGAAACGTGGCTAGCAACGATGAAGGACAGGGTTCTGGTGATTGCAACATCTACGCGGCGGCAGACGCCTATTTTAACCTTCTCGATGAGAAATGGTTGTTGCAGGGCCCACCTGTCACATCCGAGACTGACACGGGCGCCTAGACCGACGTTGAGACTGACATCGGCGCCGAGACTGACATCGGCGCCGAGACCAACGCTGAGACTGACACCAGCGCCGAGATCGGCACCGAGCCTAGTGAAGCCGGTATAGAACCGAAACCAAAGAGGCAACGACGCCCAAACAAGCTCATCACTACTAGACTGGTGGTCACGGAGGTGGACGTCGGCAATTTTGTGCCAAAAGAGTTTGCGGAAGCGCGCGCGTGCTTCGACAATAAAATAGGTTGCATCCTACGGCAACCGCCACCATCAATGATGCGAAACTATGGAAGATACGAGATATGAGGCAGTCCCTCCTAACGAAGCTGCGATTGCAATCCCTGGAAATGGTGCCAGAACAATGCTTGATGTCAACTGTTCTTCCCCTTTGCAACGGTACCAGAAGAATGCTGCTAGCACTCCCCGGCAACGAAACTAGAAGAATGTTGTTGATGGTCCACCAGCGCGTGGGCTCGCAGCAGTTTTTGAGGGTAGAGTATTCGACCCAAATTTGTTGATTCGCACGATGGGAGGTGAGAGAATACTCTCAAGTATTAGCAGTTGAATTGTCAGGTTCAACCACACCTGAAAGAATAGTATCTGCAAGCAAAGTAGTAACAGCAAAGTAGCGAGTAACGACAGTGTAACAAGCAATAGCAGCGGCAAGGAAAAGCAGTAGTGGCAGCAGAAGCAAGTAGCAACAGTAGCAAGCGGCAATAGTAGCAACATTAGCAGCAGAGCAAGACAAGTGACAACAGTAGGACAAACTCGTAGGCAATGGGTTCGTGATTTGTTTGGATGATATTCATCGTGCAACAGTTATAACACGGAGAGATATGTGGCTAGCTCCCGTTCCTCAATGTGATGTAGGCATGCATTCCGTGTGTCGTCATACGTGCTTAGGGAAAAGAACTTGCATGACATCTATTGTCCATCCCTCCCGTGGCAGCGGGGTCCAAAAGGAAACTACGGGATATTAAGGTTCTCCTTTTAATAAAGAACCGGACCAACGCATTAGCACTTGGTGAACACATGAACTCCTCAAACTATGGTCATCACCGGGAGTGGTTCCGGTTATTGTCACTCCGGGGTTGCAGGATCATAACACATAGTAGGTAACTACAACTTGCAAGATCGGATCTAAAACACACATATATTGGTGACAACATAATAATTTCGGATCTGAAATCATGGCACTCGGGCCCTAGTGAAAAGCATTAAGCATGGCAAAGTAGTAGCAACATCAATCTCAGAACATAGTGGATACTAGGGATCAATCCCCATCAAAACTAACTCGATTACATGATAGATCTCATCCTACTCATCACCGCCCAGTGAGCCTACGAATAGATTACTCACGAACGACGAAGAGCTTCATGGAATTGGAGAGGGAAGAAGGTTTATGATGACGATGGCGACGATTTCCCCTCTCCGCAGCCCAAGACGAACTCCAGATCTGCCCTCCAGATGAAGAACAGGAGGTGGCGGTGCCTCCGTATCGTAAACGCGACGAAAACTTCTCTTTTTATTTTTTCTGGGACGAAAGGGATCTTATAGAGCTGGAATTGGGGGCGGCAGAGCCATGTGGGCCCCACAAGCCTGCCCACCGCCACGAGGGGGTGGTGGCAGAGCCAGGGCTTGTGGCCCACTGGCCCACCCCCCGAGGTGGAACTTGGCGCATATATTTTTTATATTTTCCAAAACTGCTCCCCGTAAATTTTCAGGACATTTGGAGAACTTTGGTTTCTGCACAAAAATAACACCAAGGCAATTCTGCTGAAAACAAGTTCAGTCCAGGTTTGTTCCATTCAAATCATGCAAATTATAGTCCAAAACAAGGGCAAAAGAGTTTGGAAAAGTAGATACGATGGAGACGTGTCAACTCCCCCAAGCTTAAAACCTTGCTTGTCATCAAGCAACTCAGTTGACAAACTGAGAGAGAAAGAAAAACTTTGACAAACTCTATTTGATTTTGTTGTTGCAACTATGTCTAACTCATAACCAGAATTTCAGCAAGATCACAAGTTAACCACAAAAGCAAATGACACAAAGGTCTCACGGTAAACTAATATCAATGGCATAATTAGCTAACGAGCAAATAATAATGAGTTTCAAATACCAACACTTCAATCAAAACAAGCGTGAAGCAATATGAATAGGTGGTATCTCTCTAGCTCTTTCTGAGACCGCAAAACATAAATGCAGAGCACCTTCAAAGATCAAGGGCCGACTGAACATTGTAATTCATAGCAACAAAGATCCAGTCATAGTCATACTCAATATCAATCAAAAGCAAAGCATAAAATGACAGAGGTGCTCTCTAATTGGTGCTTATATATGAGGAGCATGACTGCACAGGAAAATAAATAGACATGCCCTTTGCAGAGGGAAGCATTGATTTGCAGAGGTGCCAGAGCTCAAGCTTTGAAAACAGAGATAATAATTTTGGGTGGCATGCTTTCATTGTCAACGCAGTGACCAAGAGTTATCAATATCTTCCATGCTACTCATGCTATAGGTGGTTCCCAAGCAGAAAGGTAAAGTTTTAACTCCCCCACCACCAATCAATCACACTCCACGGCTAGCCGAATCCTCGGGTACCGTCCATACTAACATCAATCCGGGGGGAGCCTTGTTTTACAGTTATGTTTTCGATTTAAGCGTGGAACTGGGCATTCCAATTAACGGCCCCTTTCTCGTGAATGACTATGAATAAACACATGTCGAGGATAACACTCCTAGCATGGAAGATACCAATAGCCCTCTGTCACCACATGAGCGGTTCGGGCATGCAAAACAGATTATTTCTTGAAGGTTTAGAGAGTGTCACATGCAAATTTACTTGGAACGGCAGGTAGATACCGCAAATAGGTAGGTATGGTGGAATCTCATGGAAAAACTTTTGGGTTTATGGAAGTGGATGCACAAGCAGTATTCTGCTTAGTACAAGTGAAGGCTAGCACAAGACTGGGAAGCGACCAACTAGAGAGCGACAACAGTCATCAAGATGCAATGAGTTTGACTAACATTAAATGCAAGCATGAACAGGATATAAATCACCATGAATACGAACATCATAGAGGCTATCTTGATTTTGTTTCAACTACATGCATGAACATGCGCCAAGTAAAGCCACTTGAAACATTCAAAGGAGAATACCATCCTACCATACTACATCATAGTCATCTCAAAATCTATGTTGGCATTAAAGACAAACCATTATAAGCTCTCAACTAAATAAGCATGGCATCAGAAACTATGATCTCTAAGTTGTCATTGCAAACATGGTTCTCTCAAACAGAAAGGTGAAGACAAAGTAATATGGCTCTTTGAAAGCTAAACAGGTAAGCATGCAAGAACCAATAAGCATTGTAACCAATACCTTCTACCTTGACACAAAGAAAAAGAAAACTATTTACACGGGAAAACTCCCAACAAGCAAAAGAAGAAAGAAAAATCTTTTGGGGTTTTCTCAAAAGGACACAAAACAAGAAAACAAGAAAACAAAAATAAACTAGCATGGATAATACAGTGGCGAAGTGTAAACACCGGCTAACAAAGTGAAAGCATAAGTATGAATGTAAAGTCGGTGAGAACACGTACTCCCCCAAGCTTAGGCTTTTGGCCTAGCTTGGTCTACTCCCAAAGTGGGAAATAACCAGCTCCAGGATACTCCGGAGCAGACCGTGGATGCCACTGCTATGTGAGCTCCTCTGGCTCCCACTGATAAACTCGCGTGTGGTACTCGACTGGCGGCTCGGGCACGGGCGCGTGTGGTTGGGCCAAGCCCCAATATGCGTAGATGTCCGCGGGCATGATAGTGTACCTGCCTGCATGAAGATCAAACAAAGAAGGAGGAGGCAAAGTAATAGTCTCTCGAGTACCCTGACTAAATACCAGGTTATAAATCATCCGTCTACTAGCATCTCTATCTAGAAAATCATGGCGAACCATTCTGTCATAATCCAGATATCTCTCAGGGAGAAGCATCTCTCCTTCCTCTCCCAGTCTAATGGGTATCTCAAAGTGTCTGGCAAGACGGGTAGCGTAGATACCTCCATAGACGACACCCTTGGAACGGTTCAGGTTCAACCGTTGAGCTACTATATCGCCCAAGCTATAAGTCTTATCGTTATAAAGGCCTTCGCGCAAAACAGCAAGGTCTGGAGAACTAAGTGATCTAGCCTCCCCACGGCCAATCACACATTTTAAAGGACTCCCGGTGGACACTCCACGTGGAAGAAGTACTACCGTGATACCACGGAGGAGAGAAAGGAAAGACGGAGGTCAAATGAACAAAACGTCGACAAGAAGGTTGCGATTGCGGTCGCAGCAGCAGTAGCTGCCGCAAAACAGGAAATTGCAGCTTCGTATGGTGTCTTGGTTGCACATATCGTCACGTGTCGTAGGAAAAATCCAAATAAAGAGCCAGCGGACTTTCCCCTTTCCAACTTCTTCGGGAGCAGCTCGACTAGCATTACACGAGCACCTGCTCTTGCATCGTCTCCCGTACCTGCTCCTGCACCGGCTCCTGCACCAGCTCCTGCGTCGGCTCCCGCACGTGCTCCTACACCGGCTCCTGCACCAGCTCCTGCACCGGCTCCCGCACCAGCTCCTACACCGGCTCCTACACCGGCTCCTGCACCTGCTCATAGCTGCCCGTCCTCCGTCTCGGACGTGCTTGGCGGTGCTTGATCTTTGGCTGAGCTCGATGACCTCACGGTACGTGTCACACCGGCCCTCTTCAATAAATGTGTAATCTCCCCTTTCCATTGCCTTTCATATGTATCACGTTGCATACATGTCTTTGCAGGCTGACGTTACCCCGTGCACCATATTGTACACCATCCGCGGCCAGAAGGTGGACGTGGGGAAGGCGACGATAGTGAAGCCGAATCAACAATTGTTCCATAGCCGTCTGACCCCCCTTGACGTCTTCAAGGTTTCTGTGGCCAGTGTCAAACCGGGCCACGAGAATTTGGCTCCTCCGTTACTAGGGGGATTCGACATCGAGACCCCACGGCGGCTTGGCGATTGCAAGAGGTGGGTCCTGTTGTGGCCAAAGAGTCTGCTTCATCAGGAGGCGGCCGAGAGCACACCCACGACCAGGAAGCCTCAGCAAGGTATGAACATCAAGACCCCACCGACCCAATTAGGTTCGTTTGTCATGCCGGGTGATAGCGGACGGGGTGAGGAAGAGGCTTCATTAGTCGCTGATGACGTCACCGCCAACAAAGAAGCAATGCATGATATCGATGCCATCGATGAGGATGACGATGACAGTCTATCGTATCTCAATACTAGCGCCAATGACGATGGAGGATTGATGAATCAGTAGTATGAGTACTCAGGGTTTGAGCGTCATGAGTCAGTGCCTGAATTGCCGCCTCCGGAGGCTGAACGTATTATAGACGACCTTCCAGTAGCAAAGAAGCATAGGAAGAGAGCAAGGAAAGGCAACAAAGCCGCTTCTATGATCTAGCCGCCTCCGCAGCCTCAGGTTCAAGACCGTATACCTGTCATGGGTGCGGCGGAATACCATATCCCCGGTGAACCAATCCTACCTAAGGCAGTGTTAGAGGACATATATGGCGATCTCCGGAGACTTCATGACTAAGATCCAGGATACCCTCTCTACGTGGTTAACGTACCGCAGCAAAGGTTGTACGTCGACACATTCCCCGCGGAAAAGTTCTTCCTTCGATTCGATTAGATCTTCGACATGTTTCACGTGAAAAAGCTGGATTTTACATTTGTCCGCCTTTTTGCCTTGAACATGAACTACATCATCAGGATTGAGCAGATACCTTATATCCGTGTCGCTGACCCGTACTTCATGCATGAGAGCTTCTTGGTAGTCTGCAAAGAGCACCGTGAATACGCGAGTAACTACATCGCCGATTTCATGGTCAGCAATAAGGACAAGGAGACGATTCTCGTGCCTTATCATCCCATGTAAGTCATCCGCGCAGATATCCTTCCTTAGATTTCAATCATTTCATTTGCACGCATGGAGGCTAATTTGAGGTGTACTTATTTTGCGCAGCGATGGGCGCACCGTCCTCATCATCCTTTGCCCCCGAGTCTCCCACGCGCTTTACATGGACTCGTCGAAGAACATGAAGAAAAAGGATTACACCCACATCAAGTCTGTTCTCGACAGTGCTATCATTACCTACGACGTACGGGGTGCAGAGATCTTGCACACGAAGACAAGGAACCACGCGCCCTGCTTCGCCCATAAGACTGACTTCTGCTGCATCCAACAACCGAGGGTACTATAAGTGATGGATTCTATGTCCTCCGCCGCATGCAGGAGTTCAGACGGGATCAGCAGAACCTTCGCATGTCACCTAGATCCGGCGATGCCCATATTCTGCAATGGGCAAAGAACCTAGGAGATATCTCGGATCATCGACTCCTAGCTGAGTTCTATCACATCCAGCATGAACTTTCCCAAATCATCATGAAGGAGGTCCTCAAAAAATAGGGATGTTCTATGAAGAAGGGCAAATGTCGCTGGAAGACGTTCGAACACGCGTAGCCGCTCAGCGCCTCGACCTGAAGCCTTTCACTGCGCTCGGGGACTATCTCCCTGACTTGGATGGATGGCACGACATGTTGGATTGATTGACGATATATGACAATATGTCCGTTTAGTCCATACTTCCTCTATGACGAAACTTTTAGTTATGCACGACGAAACTTTATTTGTGATGTAATTAAACCGTCCTCCTCAACTAGCGAAGTTCACACAAGTTAGGGCATTTTGGGTACGCTAAACTTTGTATGCTTATGATATGTTGCTTCTATTTTTGCCAAGTCTGTCTCTTTCTGTTGCTCAACTATATATGTTGCATATCGTCAACTCATCATGTGACGGTGCAGGTGCATAGATCATCGATGGCGAAGAGTGCTACGCCAGGAGTATACGACGAGTGGCCGGAGTGTCAGGCCCAGGTGTACCGATTTCCGGTTTCCGAGCGACAACCAATAGTTAGTTTAGGTTCACGCTAGTGCGAGAGAGGGATACAAACCAACGTCTCAAGAAGTAGTACATTATGTATGATGAGTCGTGTCGTGTAACTTGTATAGCTATATCATGATTATGACGTGAGGACATGATTTGTGTTGGATGATATGATGAGACTATTATGTGTATGATATGATGAGCATATTACATTTTTATGATATGATTATAATACTGTATGAAACCTGTATAGAAACATCGCAAACACGTAGGAAAAAAATAATATGAGAAAATATAGTAGCAGCGCTCTTTAGGGATGGACAGAAAAACGCTGCTGCTAAAGTAACAGTAGCGCGTGTCAAAACACGCTACTGATACACTTAGCAGTAGCGCGGGTACAGAAAGCGCTACTGCTAAGTAAGGATAGTAATAGTGCGTGCCAAGATGCACTACTGATAGGCTTTAGCTGTAGCACCGTATCAGTAGCGCGGTAACGCAAGCTACTGATACGCCTAAAACATGCGCTACTGCTAGGCTTTTCCCTATTAGTGCTTGTTTAGAACCTTTTGCTAGCCAAAACTTCGTACTAAGTAGAGATACTACTTGTGCATCCAAATACTTGAGCCAAGTTTCTTCCATGAGAGTCCAACATACCAACCTATATATGGTATTTCAGTGCCATTCCAAGTAAATTGGCATGTGCCGCCTCTAAACATTCAAATAAACATCTGTTTTGTGTGCTCGTATTGCTCAATGAGCGGCGGGGCGGTCATTATCTTCCATGATAAGTGAGTTATTCTCGAGATGAGAGTTTATTCACTTGTCATTGCATGAGAGAGGTTGGTAAAAAATATTACCATTCCTAAATAATAGAAAAATAAATAAACAAGAAATCTCCTAGGAAGTTGATTGTTTGGATGGTACCCGTGGATACGGCTAGCCAAGGAATGTGTTTGAATGGTGGAGGGGAACTAAAATTTCAATTCTTTATGGGAACCGCCAATAATGTGATTAGCATGGAAGATATTGAAAACTTTGTTGTGACGTTGACAGGAAAGGCATACCAACCAAAATTACATATTCATCTCTATATTAAAATAATGAGCTTTGGCACCTCCGCAAATCCCTGCTTCCCTCTACGAAGGGACAATCTATTAACTTGCATGTTACTTAATTTTCATGTTGAGTTAACTTCTAATTCCAACCTTGGTGTATTAGTTAGCAAGCACCATGTGGTGGGAAAATATCCAAACATATATATCCACTCAAATATATTTTATCATGATTCATTATTGTTGACAATTATCATTATGATAAATATGTTGGGAGGCGAAACATTAAGCCCCTGCCTTTCTCTGTGTTTGATGGATGTTATTTGTTCTAAACATATGCTTCGAGTATTAGAAATCATAGAATGCTATATGATAATTGAGCATGTTGAGCTCTTACTTAGACTTGATGATGCATTGAAATTGTTTGATGACTAAGAACATATGATGTTGAGTTTCAAGAGAATGGATTGTTTGAACCATGAGATGTGAATTTATTGCTACTCAACCATGATGATCTTTATGAAATAGTTGTTGGTTATGATGCTAGGAAAAGTTATTGGAATTATCATTGATCAAACTTATATACTATGGTAGCATTCACACTTCAGAAACAATTTCTTTTATCATTTATCTACTCGAGGACGAGTAGGAATTAAGCTTGGCGATGCTGATATGTCTCCAATGTATCAATAATTTATGAAGTATTCATGCCATGTTTGCCGATGTTTACAATACTTTTATTTGGTTTTGATGCACTTCATGTGATTTATTCAGAACTAACCTGGTCTGACGTTGTTTTTAGCAGAATTACCATGGTGTTATTTTTGTGTAGAAAATGGAAGCTCTCGGAATCGCCCGAAACTTTTTATAATTTTTTTCTGGAGGAAATAAGAAATATTGGAGCTAAAAACCACCGGAGGGGATCGACCTGCGGGCCAAAATCCAATAGGGCGCCCCCTAGGCCGCGTCGTGATGTCTTGTGGGGCCAACGTGGATCCGTTTGGCGTGATTCCAACGCTGAAAAACCCTTCCGCTCCGCCGCCGCAACTCTCTGTATTGATGAAAAACCCATCTAGAGCTTTTCTATTACCCTGCGGAGAGGGTAAATCATCTTCGCTGGTCATCTTCATCATCCCAACGGAGGCCATGACAAGGAGGGAGTATTTCACCCTCGGGGCTGAGGGTATGTACCAGTAGCTATGTGTTCAATCTCTCTCTTGTGTTCTTGAGATGGCACGATCTTGATGTATCACGGGCTTTGTTAATCTAGTTGGATCATATGATACTATTCCCTTGATACCTTGTTGTGATGAATTGAATCTTTCCCTTTAAGATCTCACTATGTTGGATTGAATATGTTTGTTTGAGAACACTTGATGTATGTCTTGCATGCGGATACCCGTAGTGACACTAGGGGTATTTAAGTGATTCACTTGATATATGTTATGGCATCAACTTGCGGATTTCGGTGACCTTGGGGATCTATGCATAGGGGTTGATTGCATGTTTTCATACTATGTTCTCCGATAGAAATCTTGGGATGCTCCTTGAAGTTCTTTGTGTTGGATTGAATATGATAGATTTGAAATTGTTTGATGCATGTCGCATAATTTACGCACGGATACTTGAGGTGACATTGGAGTATCTAGGTGACATTAGGGTTGATTGATATGTATCACCGGTGTTATTCTAGTACAAACTCTAGGGCTGTTTGTGACACTTATAGGAATAGTTCAATAGATTGAACAGAAAGAATAACTTTGAGGTGTTTCTACTACCCACACCAATTTCATCTTATTGTTCTTCGCTAGATAGGAACTTTGGAGTGACTCTCTGTTGCACGTTGAGGTATGATCATATGATTCTATTATGTTAGCATTGTTGAGAGATCGCACTAGTGAAAGTATGAGCCCTAGGCCTTATTACCAAGCATTTATACAACATTTTGCTCGTTGTTTGACACTTGCTACCTTGCTGTTTTTATATTTTTACATTACAAAAACCTATATCTACTATCCATACTACACTTGTATAACCATCTCTTCACCGAACTAGTGCACCTATAACATTTTCCATTGTATTGGGTGTTTTTGGGACACAAGAGATTCTTTGTATTTGATTGCAGGGTTGTTTGAGAGATACCATATTCATCCTAAACCTCCCACTGATTGATAATCCTTAGGTCATCCACTTGAGGTAAAATTGCAATTGTCCTACAAAACTTTGCGCTTGGAGGCCCAACATAGACTACAAGAATAAAGATGTGCAGTAGACATCTCTTGCAAATAACGAGATCAAGGGGATTGAAAACCCTCTTGCCCACATAGGGTGCAAGTTGTTTGCTTTTTTGTGTGTAGCCACTGAAGATGGTTGAGGGTTGATATTCCTATTGGTTTGATAAACCTTGGTTTCTTAACCGAGGGATATACTTACCCGTATTATGCTACAATTATCCGTTCCTCTTCATTGAAACCCCGATGCAAATCACAACTATAAATTTTCAAGGAAGATCACCGATAGAGCATATTCCAATCATATACCTCTGTAGGGATCCAAGTGCAGCTGAAAGTCATGGATCAGAGGTCACACGAGGGGTTTATCTAGGTTCAGAACTCCGAAGAATAGTACATTACGTCATGCTGGTTTTGATGACTTATAGTAGAGAGATACCTCATGCAGGGGTTAAAATGGTGTATGAGATTGCTACTAAGAGTTCTCCTATCTAAGGATAGATGATCGAGAGGGACCCTAGACCTCCCTTTGTATAGGCAGGAGAGGTTAGAGTGAAGGCCGCGAGGCTTCTGTTCGGATCCCATTTCTTCATGTTTCCCTGGTTCCCGCATAGTCTCCGAGTTTGTTTTTGTCTGTAGGTTGGGTGTTCAACTGCCCGCACCTTAACCAAGTGAAGACAATGGGCCCACCGCGAATCATGAGGGGGTGATGCCGCCATGATCTCCTTGCTTGTTTTCTACAAAAATAAAATGAGAGTCCTCCCCGGGAGGGGAAAAAGGATTTTCTCGTTCCTCTTTGGACGGTCGATCCTTCATATCTTGTCGTTTATGAAAGAGGGAAACGTGGGGTTTCAAAACCCTGCCCGTTTGGCTCATTCCATCCCTCCATCCATCTTAAGTCCATTCGTGTGTTTTCGCTCTGCTCATATCGTTTCTGTGCCCTTGCCTCCGATGGCCAAGATCAGGAGTAAGAAGGGGAGGTAGGTTTCTCGCTTGGAGCCATCATCGAGCTCCGTCGGTGAAAGAGGAAGCGCGCCGCTCTGTCTGTTTTCCGCGTGTTTTTGGCTTTTGAGGAAAATAATACCAAACGAAGTTCAAATGCAACTAAACTTTTTGATGATTTTTTATGGACAAAAATAAGACCTAGAAGCTTCGGAGGGAGACCGAAGGCCACATGGGGTTGCGCCTTTATGGCTTGGGACCACCTCCCGCAGCCTCCTGACCTAACTATGCTTCTATAAATCCTAATATATTGGGAAAACACCAGATAGCCACCTGAAATACTTTTTTTTCCATCGCAAGTCTGTGTTCCAAATGATCCTATCTGGAGCCCTGTTCCGGTGCCCTGCCGGAGGGGGGAGCAGTCATGAAGGGCCTCTACATCAACCTTGAGTCTCCCATGGTGATATATGAGTATTGATAACCCACAAGTGTGGGGGATTGTTTGTAGCTTTTTTGAAAGTAAGAGTGTCGAACCCAATGAGGACCTAAAGGTAGAATTAATATTCTCTCAAGTCCTATCAACCATCGATACAACTCTCTACGCACACTAACACTTACTTTACCTAGAACAAGTATGAAACTACTTTGCGAGAATAGTACTAGAAGTACTTTGTAGATAATTTTGCAAGAAAAAAAGAACAAGTAAATAAAAGTTAGGTGTTTTTTAGATAAAGAACAATAAATTAAATATAGCGAGTGTGCAACAATGGTGATAGGATTTGCGAGATTATCCTAGGCAATTGGTAACTAGACTGGTAATCATTATTGCAATTGTATGAGGGATAGGCATGAGCTAACAAACTTTCCATACTTCGATCATATGCGCTTATGATTGGAACTCTAGCAAGCATCTCCAACTACTAAAGATAATTAAGGTAAAATCCAACCATAGCATTAAACGTCAAGTCCCATTTACTCCCATATGCAAACAACTCCCTTACTCGGGTGTAAGCTTGTGTCACTTTAGCTACCCACCATAAGCGAATCTTGCACATATTGCAAACCCTCCAGCATGAATCTTTCATGTGTGCGCCTCACAGAAAGCACCTTAGGACACCACTAATATAAACCACACAACTCAAATCAATCAAGATCATGAATCAACCCATAGGACAAAAAGGAACTATTGAAACATCATAGGATAGCCACACATCATAAGATAATAATATATATAGCGTTAATCACCATGTTCAAGTAGGGGGGATAGTGAGATCCGGGAGAGTGGACCAATGTAGATAGATGAGGGAAGGTGATGGTGGTGGTGATGACGGTGGCGAAGTTGTTGGTGTAGATCTCCATCATGATAGGGGGAGAGAGCCCTCCTCATTCTTCTTATTGTTCTTCTTTGGCCTCCCCCTTGGTGGGAGGAGAGTTTCTCCTCTGGTCCGTATCCTCCATGCACCCGGAGCGTAGCAGCACCTCTGGGATTGGATCTCTCTCTGTTTCTCTCCTGTTTTCATGACCTGTTTTCTGGCCCTTCACTATTTCTTAAATGTTCAGAGATCCGTAACTCCAATTGGGCTGAAGATTTGAGTGATTTTTTATCGGAAAATTATATTTCTTGCGGCTAAAGTAGAGCTCCAACCGACTTAAGGGGTGGACACAAGCCATCAGGGCACTGCCCGCCCTCCCCAGACCTCCCCGTCTTGGCTTGTGCCTCCCACAGGAACCGTGTTGCGTTGATTCCGACTCCCAAAATTCACATATATTCCAAAAAAATCTTCGTAATTTTTTATTGCGTTTGGAGTCCATTTGATATGGAATTTCTGCTAAACAAAAAACACAAAAAAACATGAAATGGCACTGGGCACTCGATAAGTAAGTTAGTCCCAAAAATAATATAAAATGTTGCCAAAAGTATGTGAAAATTGTAGAATATTGGGATGCAGAAATTAAAAATTATAGATACAACGGATACATATGAGCATCCCCAAGCTTAATTCATGCTCGTCCTCAAATAGGTAACGATAAGAAGATATTTTTGATGTGGAATGCTACCTATCATAATCTTGAACAAATTTCTAATCATGGCATGAACATTAAGATACAAGTGATTAAAGGCAATAGTCTATTATTTGACAAAAAGGCATCCATACTCAGGTTTACTAGCAAACAATCATGTCCTTTCAAAATAACAATGCTTAAAGAATGCTATTCCTACAAAATCATATTGCCTACCATGCTTGGTCTTCCTAGCATAAAATATAAATCATGAGCACCCCGGTGTCAAACCAAGCAATTGAATCGTAATTTTTATCGCGCTTTAGCTTTTTACTAAACACGCAATACATGAGCGTGAACCATGGATATAGCATAAAGGTGGAATAGAATATGATAGTAGGTTTCAAAAGGGGTAAAAGTGGAGAAGAAAGTCCCGCATCAACTAGACGTATCACCTGGCTATGGAGATGGCCATCAACAGATATCAATGCGAGTAGTAGGTATTTCCATGCAACGAATGCACTAGAGCTATAAGTTTATGAAATCTCGACCGAAGCTAAGTAGGTGTGCATGCAACTTGCTTGCTCATGAAGACCTTAGATATTTGAGGACGCCTGTCATCAGAATATGAAAAATTCCCACTACCATATGGAAGTGACAAAACAAGAGACTCCCTATATGAAGAACATGGTGCCACTTTGACGCACAAGTGTGGTAAAGGATAGTAGCAAAGTCCCATCTCTCCTTTTCTCTCATTTATTTGTTTATTTTTTTCATGGTAGGATTTTTTTTCCGTTTTCGCCTCCCCCAATTTTTTTATGGTTGGCGCGTTTGGACTCCCTCATTTTTTATTTCCTCATTGGGACAATGCTCTAATAATGACGATCATCACACTTTTTTACTTACCACTCAATATGAAAAATTGATAGGAAGATATGACTCTATATGAATGCCTCTAGCACTTTACCAGGATGTGCAATGATCTAGCATAGCAAAAGGTATAAAAAGGATAGTCCATGGAAATATCATGCTAGCTATGTTATGATCATGCAAAGCAATATGGCAATGGATGCTCAAGTCATGTATATCATGATGATGGAAGTTGCATGGCAATATATCTCGAAATGGCTATGGAAATGCCATGATAGGTAGATATGGTGGCTGTTTTGAGGATGATATAATGTGGCTTATGTGCAATAGAGTGTATGATGTCGCGCGTTTGGAAGCACCGGCAAAGTTTGCACTAATCCTCGAGGTGATAATGTGCATTGCACGGTACCGAAGAGGCTAGAAAATATGTGGAGGTGAGATTCCGTATATCCATGGATTCACATTAATCATAAAGAACTCACATACTTATTGCAAGATTTATTAGATCTCTCGAAGCAAACTACTACTCGCATGCTCCGAGGGAGAAGGTTGGGAGGAGTTAACCATCGTGCAACTCCGATTATAACAGCTCAAAGGATTTCAATCAAGGATAAATTATGCTCCAATCTTCATCGAATAACTAGAGACTATACATGCATGCTTCGGGAATCACAAAGCTTAACATAAATATTCTTACTAATCCACAATCATCAACCGGTGCACCCACATATTACTATCTTAATGTCGCAAAACTATTGGACGGAATCAAACATATCATATTCAGTTATTGACAAGTTTAATGTAGCATTTTACGACTAACCATGTAAATGACCAATTCCTGTTGACTCTCTAAATAGGTATAAGTGAAGCATGAGAGTTTAATTCTTTCTACAAACAACCTGGATATGCCCTAATAAATATAAGTGAAGCAAAACAGCATTCCACAAATAACGGTTTTCTATATGTAGAGAAACATGCATCCAACTTCAAATGATATAAGAGAAGCACATGAAGCATTCTATAAATCAACGCGAAAAATATAAGTGAAGTGCAAAGAGCATTCTATAAATCAACTGTGAACTTTCCCATACCAGGATAGTGCATTTATAAAAGGAAAATGAAATGCAAACAACGCTCCAAGAATTTACGCGTATCATGTGAACAAAACAAAAACCGAAACATACCAATAGTTGTTGAATAAGGAAGATGGGATGCCTTCCGGGGCATCCCCAAGCTTAGACGCTTGAGTCTCCTTGAATAATTACTTGGGGTGCCATGTTCATACCAAAGATTTATCTCTTGCCTCTCCTTATTCTTCTCATATCAATACCTCCTCGATCTTTGAACACTTCATCCACACAAAACTTGACATAACTTTTATTAGAGATGTTAGTTTATGTAGCATCAAATATCATCATATCCTGACATAACTTTATTGTATAATTATAATATAATATTACCCTCTCTATGGTATCACAATTTTGTTTCTCCCAAGCCAATGGGGCTCAACAAGAATTCAAAACATAAGCACGCAAAACAACTATAACTACAATGTGTGAAAAACAAGATAGTTTGTAAAGATGCAGATGAAACTTATAATTCTGTAACTTAACATTTTCTGAAAAAAATATTGTACATGGTAATTAATTTATATAAAAGTACTGTGTAAAAATTTCAGATTTTTTGACGTTCCAGTAAAATATGAAAAATCAAACACTATAACCAAAGTTTGTGTTTTTGCACAACACATATCAAACAAGCGATTTAAACATCCTAAAGGTAAATCTTGGCACATATTTTTACAATACAATGGATTTGCACAAGGGGATAATTATTTTTGTTGAAAAGTTTCTGTAATCAATATTCACAAAGTTTCCATGGGCATGAACAAAGTTCAAGGCTAGCCCCCACTTCAACGGTGTCTTTCTCATTCACTTTTATTTTGAAAATGTTTTAGGTTCCCCACTTTATTTTTTTACTTTACTTATTTTAAAATCACACAACAGAATTAAATGACTCTCTAAAACTTCCGGGTTGTCTCCCTGGCAGCGCTTTCTTTAAATCCATTCAGTTAGGCATATATTGCTCAAGTAATTGATCCACCCGAATCCCAAGGTATATCAAGCCAATTTTAATTAACAACGATTTGTATTTAAGTAGTGTGCACAAAGTGATATATATATAATGTAGCAACAAAGTCCTGCTCTATTCCTATGCATTGGCATGTCATAAAAGAACAATTCATTCACACAAAGTAAAGGCCAATACATAGCATAAGTAGTTTCTTGGAATTTTATCGTATTGGAAACATAGAGAGGTGAAGATTTGGTTCCTCTCTCATAATAATTGCAAGTAGGAGAAGAAAGCACATGCATATTATATCCATCAAAATCATCATGTGTAGTGGTAAAACACAACCTATCATTATAATCCTTAATAAGTGCAAACTTCTCCAATATAGTGTAGTTGTGAGAATTCAAAAAGATAATTGGACTATCGTGTGTACGTGCAATAGCAAAAATTTCATGTTTAACATAAGGATCTATAGCAAGTTATTCATATTGGCATCATGGACACAAGCATAGCAAGTATCAGGTTCATCAAAAAGGGATATTTCAAATGAATCCAAGGGATCATAGTATTCATCCTTTGGTATGTGCGAGGGGAAATTAAATAATGTATGATCTAAAGAGTTACTCTTATTAGAAGGTGGGGATGGGTAGCTAATCCTCTCTTCCCCCTTTTGGTATTCACTCTCATCCTCATCTTTTTCATCTAATGAGCTCACATTTTAAGCAATTTCTTCTTCCATACATTCCTGCAAAATATTAGTTTCTTCCAAGGGAGCCATCATTCTTTCTATAAATTCTTTAACATAAGCATTAGAAGCATAGTTTTCATAATAATATTTAAGTATGGTAAAAAATTTAGATTTGTAAAGAGTAATATCATACTTTTGAATCAAATTAGCAATTTCATAAGCACCGTTAAAGGGAATAAATTCTTCAATTTGTTCAATATCATAATAACAATAGGCTTCCTTGGCATAAGAATTTAATATTTTTTTTATCATTAAACACACATTGGTAAGGTAGGTGTTTTTTAGTTTCTTCACAACAGCAAGTAAAATAATATTTTTCGCATAAATTCCAAGCATAACAAGACACAATATTAATTTTATGCCACAAGAGTTTCCCTTTTTGAGATAAGCGATGTCGCACATAATAAGCATGCTCATTTAATGGTTTTCCCTCATCTAATATAGTTGGGTTTTTAGCACGAGCACAAAGGAATCGAAGATGGTCCAAGTAATAAGCTTCAATAGAAGGATACATTTTTGGTGGTTCCTCAACCACTAGGTTAGCAAGTACATCTAAGTTTTTTTGGTATTTTTTGTTTCCTACCCATAACCAAAGTTAGAAAACAACTTAAAATAGAAAATAAAATTACTTAGTGGTAAAGCAAGCAAGCACACAGGTGGTTGCGGTCAGCGGTGCAGGACATGAAAGAAAATAAAGTGACAGAGATTTTATGTTCGTGTCGAAGATGCAAAGGACAAGCTTGGCTCGACCCCTATGACGATGGTCGTGTTATGGCGTACCTGCTCATGACTGGTTTCATGGATGGCTATACTCGGTGGATAATTGAAGATGTGGATGATGATGTTGAGGACGCCGACGGGGCAGGCAATCACGACACTTGGCAAGATGAAGAGATGATCGATAATGGCGGCGGAAAAGGGGCCGGACATGGCGGCGGGGAAGAGGCCGGACATGGCGGCGGGCAAGAGGCCGAACATGGCGACGGAGAAGGGGCTGGACATGGCGGCGGGGAAGAGGGCGCCGGACATGTCGGTAGAGAAAACGTGGACTCCACCCCACATAATTCGTCGATACTAAGTTCAATCATGCGGGACCCTCATGCTCAAGCACTGCTTCGTAAGGAGACAAGTACTGAGAGAGCCGCTTCTAAAGAGGAGGCCAAGCTGCAGCAATTGGTGGTAGACTCGAACACTCCATTGTATCATGGTTGCAATCCCAAGGTGACCCACTTGAGTTTCACGCTCGAACTAGTGAAGACGAAGGCTAAAAATAAATGGACCTCCACTAGTCTCTATGAGCTTCTGAGGTACCTAAACGATGTTCTTCCCGCGGGAAATCTATGTCCTACTAGTGTGGATGAGGCCAAAAAGATCATGTGCCCTCTTGATCTGCCGCACGTTATATACCATGCATGCATCAACGATTGCGTAATTTATCAGATGGAGCACGCGGAAAAAACAAGTTGTCCAGTGTGCAATGCTTCTCGATACAAGAAGGCCGGGAAGAAATCTCCCCAGAAAGTTGTATGGTACTTACCGATCACTCCCCTCTCCAGCGGTATTCCATAGACCTTAAGGAACAAAGCTCATGCGCTGGCACGTGGAGAGGAAGAAGCCCGACGATGGAGATGATCCGAAGCTGAGACACGTTGTGGATGGAAGCCAGTGGAGAGCGTTCAACATCGAATATCGACATTTCGCATGTGATGCAAGGAACATCGTGCTCGGCGCGTGTACCGATGGCATGAATTCGTTTGGCAACCAGAACACCAACCATAGCACATGGCCCGTGTTTGTATGGATGTACAACCTCCCCCCTGGTTGTGATGATATCCAATTACATACACATCAACCGAAACAACCGAGAAATAATACTAATCTGTATCTGGGGCTACTTCAAGAGGAGTTAGACACGTTATGGAAAACACCGACCAAGACATGGGACGCCAACAAAGGCGAGTATTTCACGTTGATCATGATGCTGCACGACTATCTGGCTTACGGATATGTCATAGGACAGGTGTGCCATGGATATTGCGGATGCACGCGGTGCATGGATGATACGACGTCTCAACAGCTAACGTCAAGGAAAGATGGCGGGTCTGGGAAAATCGTGTACATGGGGCATCGAAGATGGCTCGAGAAGGACGACCCGTGGAGAAACCGTGGATATCTATTCAATGGTGAGGCTGAGGATCGAGGACCTCCACGTAAATGGAGCGGCGCCCAAATCGATGAGTTGTTGAAAAACTAGGAACAGTGCCCCGCGCCGGGAAAGACGATGAAAAAGGCGCCGCTGCTAAAGGTATGGAAGACGAGATATGTTTTTTGGGACTTGGAAAACTGGCACAAACTCGACACGCCTCAATGCCTTGATCAAATGCATATCTGTAAGAATGTCCTTGAGAGCTTGCTTGCGACACTTATGAACATGCCGGATAAGACCAAGGATGGGCCGAAGGCAGGAAAAGACTTGCAAGATTTGGAGATCATGGCAGATCTGCACATGCCGCCCCGTGAGAAGTCATAGGAGACAGAGACGAAGACAGAGGCACGGGTGAAGAAGGGCAAAAAAGTAAAGGAAGAGGATTATTGTCCCCCTTCTTGCTTCACCTTAAGTCCGGCTGAGATCGACCAATTATTCAAGTGCCATACCAGAATCAAAGTTATTTCCGGTTACTGTGGCAAGATAAGCAGATATCTGGACACGAAGAAAAAAGGTTCAGCGGGATGAATTCCCATGACTGTCATGTGATGATGATGCATATACTACGTGTTGCCCTTAGAGGGATAATGAACAAGCACGTCCGTGACACACTTATTGGGCTCTGCAACATTTTCGACATCATCTCTCGGAAGTCGATCAGTGTGAAGCAGCTCTGAAGGCTACATGAAGAGATTGTTGTCATACTAAATGAGCTTGAGATGTACTTCCCGCCGACGTTCTTTGAAGTCATGGTGTATCTGTGTGTCCATATTGTGGACAACATAATAGACATGGGGCCGTCATTCCTGCACAGCATGATGTCGTTTGAGAGGATGAACGGGATCATCAAACGATTCGTTCGTAACATGTCCCGCCCGTATGGAAGCATCGTCCAGGGCTATATGAAACAAGAGTGCATCTCTTTCTGTGAGAATTTTCTATATGGCGCAGACCGGCCGCCTGGTGTTGGTTTGCCCTTTAACAAGCATGATGGGAGGCTCGAAGGAGAAGGTCACTCCAACGGTCGTAGGGAATTGCATGTGACCTAGTCAGATCGGCACAACGACTTGGACAGAGCAAACTTGGTAGTGCTACAATACCTACACCAGGTAGATCCTTTCGCGACACTGCACAAAGAAACTATCGCAAAGAAGTATCGTGACCGGGGGGATGCAGGGCGGACGCCGAAGATACTAGAGAGCACAAATCCACTTTCCTGCATTGGTTCAAAGAGCAAATTATTGCTAATCCCCCGGAAGAGGGCTCTAAGGACATATTGCTCATATACGCCTTAGCACATGGCCCCTCGTCCACCCTCCTCACCTATCAGGCATACGATATCAACGGATACACGTTCTACACGGAGGCCAAAGATATGGACAATGATGATTAGAACTTAGGGTAGACGATGGAATGCATGACCGACATCGACAATGACGCAACTGAGATATTTTACGGAAGGGTCGAGGAGATTTGGGAGCTTGACTACTCTGGACTGCACAACGCGACAATGTTCCGTGTTAGATGGGCTAAGAATGTCGAAAGAGAAAACCGGTATTTCACTACCATGACTATACCCGACGCCAACAGCGGTACCGTGAACGCTATCGCAAAAAACGAGCCATGGGTACACGCTAAGCACATGACACAGTGCTTCTTCATAACCGACCCGTGCAATCCCAGCCGTGTTGTCGTCAGGAGAGGCAAAAGGAACATCATTGGAATAGATGGAGTCGCCAACGAGGAAGACTACGACCAGTATGGCAACCCAATGAGGGAAGATGAAAATGACGATGAAGTATACGTCAGAAGAAGAATCAATTCTACATTACCTAAGAAAGATCGTACTCCATGGAAAAGGAAAAGTCACAATGAGGGGCTCAATTATTCTTCAACGAACAAGAAGGGAAAGAAGCTTGCTCAAAAATGAAAACGTTGACGCCGAGGAACCGTTATCAATCAAGTGATGTAATATATATGTTCCTATTTTGTGTACACACTTAACTGTTATGCATGGGTCAAATGATGTATCTATATGTTCCTATTTTGTGTACATACTTAACCGGCAAATGATGCAATATATATCGCCTTAGTTATATACATTGTATCACCCTTCCTTCGTTCCTGCTCTTGGAAAAAAGGAAAAGAAAAAGAAGTAAAGAAAAGGAAGAGAAAAAAAGCAAAAGACAATAGAAGAAACAAACATGAAAACTGCTATAGGTACCGGTTATAGCAGTAGCACTTTTCAGAAAAAGAGCTATAGCTAGTCGAAATAGCAGTAGCGCCGTTTGGAGAAACGCGCTATAGCTACCTTTGGTAGTAGTAGCGCTTCTTCGATAACTCGCTACTGCTATGTTGACTTAACCCCCAAATCTACTTCCTGCCTCTGCTTCTTCCCCTAAATCTCCACTCTCTCTTCTCCCCCCTCGTCGCCGTCGGAGCCCGTGCCCGCGCCCTCGACCTCGCCGCGCCACTGCCGCAAGCGCCGGAGCCCTGCCCTCGCCCTCGACCTCGCCGGAGTCCTGCCCTCGCCCCGACCCCGACGCTAGTCCCCTCGCCCCCGACCTCGGCAACCTCGCCCTCGCCCCCGACCCCGGCCCCAGCGCGCCACGCCCCCTCCCTTGCTTCCTCCCCTCCTAACCTCGGCCGTCGTCGGGCCAACCTCCTCGCCCGTGCACCCTCTGTAAGCCCCCCACCGCTCCTCCTCTCTTTGCTAGCTAGGGTTCTTTTGTTAATTTACTTAGGTTTTAGGTTGGACAGTAGGTTAATTAGGTTATCTATTTAGTTATGAACCCTAGTTATCAAACTAGTAGGTTAATTTGGTTATATTATGAACCCTAGTTAGTATGAAACCTAGGACAGATTAGTTAAAGCAATTGTTGCTATTTAAAAAACAGAATTTAAAGTTGACAGATTTGTTAAAGCAATTGTTGCCATTTTTAATTAGTTTCAAATTTAGGTAGGCTTTAATTTAGTTTCAAATATTGTGAAGAAAAATGACTTCTTGCATTTTTCTGCAAGTTCTATATTTTTCTTCCTTTTATATGCAAATTTGAAGTGGACATGTGATATGCGGACATGTGATTTGGACATGTCATATTTGGAATTTGGACATGTCATATTTGGACATGTGATGTTTTGGACATGTCATATTTTGAAAATGATGGTTATGTGCAGGGTAAATGATCCGAGTGGCGTATGTTTCGCTAGAATGTTGATTCATTTCCATTCCGGTGAATTTCACGCGCTCCATATGTCCAATTTTTAGCATAGGTCATGCCGAAATTTTCCGTGAATTTCGGCATGACTTGTGCTAGAAAGTAGGCATATCGAGTGCCGAGATTTTGCTGGGAAACGACATTCCGGCAAACATAGATCTTTTCTATGCCATTTCTCATTTTTTTATCGTTTTAAAATTAAACAAGGAGACTTAATCATAGGAAACATGTCGAACAACAAAGAAACCGGGCCTTCTGACCAAGATGCAGACGAGATGGATTATGAGGGTGAACAACAGTACCTTGACTTTTTGTCTGCTAAGCACAGTCAAGGTTTGCAGGTCAGCCTAGATGATGCTACTGACGCCGATATTGACACTGACGGTGCCGACACTGATGGAGGCGCCGAGACCGGCAGGGAAGGTACTGGCGGGAAGATACCAGTGGGGAAGGTACCGGTGCCGATGTCGCTACCGAAAAGAAGAAGCAGAGGATACGAAAACCTAACAAACTCGGCATCGGACGACTGGTGATCACAAAGATAGCCCGTGGCAAGTTTGAGCAATTAGAGCCGGAAAAACCTCGCAAATGCTATCGGAACCAAGTAGCGTGAATCCTACGGGAATGCGCGAGCATCAACGACAATGACATAAGGGGTAAAGAACATTTGATGCAGTTGCTCCTGACGAAGCTGCACAAGAGATTCAAGTTCCCCGACCGGGATGACACCATAGAACACCCGTCGGATAATAATAACATGAAAAAGATTAACAATCACGCCCTGGGCATGTTCAGCAATGATTTGGCCTCCTGGAAAGGGAGGGTGAAACGAGCTACTGAGGTTGAGGAACCCCTGTCCAAGATTCGGGAGGAAAATCTGACACTTAGGAAAGAGGAGTTCGAAAAGTTCAAGGACACTTGCGCAACCGAGGTAGCCAAGGCTAAGGCTACGAAATTCAAGAGCCTTCAGCATAGGAACATGTGGAAGCATCGCCTCGGAAGCCGTGGCTACCTTGGCAAAAGGACCATATGGGATAAGGAGGATGGAGAACGTGAAGCTGCGGGTCTCCCATACCCCTTCGCGAAGTTCACCAACCCCTTGGAGCGTGACTTCATCAGGGCCCACTACAAGTGGGACAAGGAAAAGAAGGTTTTTTACATGAACTAGATCATGAGGAAATTGATTAGAATACTGGTAATTATTCTTTTACCACCTTACATGTAGCTTCTGATCAAGTCGACTACACATTTGTAAACGGTTCACGTTCCTTCTACTCGAGAAGCAACACCAGCTTGCAGCCGAAAGCCCTACTTCGCCGATGAGGCACAAGTGGGACACCCCTCTCAACCAGGCCTTGAACAAACTTAAGGGACTCCCTTCGGGCTCGCGGCCGCAATATGGACGCGTGCACAACGCCGAAGATGGCGCCACATGGAAGGTGTTTTACAACGAGGGCCCGGAGGCCGAGAAGCAGAAAAAGAAGTTAGTCAGATGGACATCGACGAGAAGGTGAAGCTCGCGTTCGAGAAAAAAAGTAACTGAGGACGCGGAAAAAGAAGCCGAGGAGAAAAATGAGTTGCTACAGCAGGCAGTCGAAGCAGCTGTACATGCGTGCAGAAATGATTTCTCTACTAACTTTATCCCGACTATCATCAACTGGACGAAGGAAAATCCAGACAAGATGGTTTGTGAGATCCCCATGCCCAGTTTAGTTGGGAGCAACTCGGTGAACACCACCACCGCACCATCACATGCTCACGCAACCGGGCCTGCTCCCACACCCGCATCCGCACCCGCTCATAGCAGCTCGTCCTCAGTCCTTGGCGCGCTAGGCGGGCCTTCGTCTTTGGTTCAGCTCGACAACCTCACGGTAATTAACTGTTGCACCAACATATATCTAGAATATTCCATTTTTTTTTGCCTTCCTGATGTTTTACGCCGTAGACATGTGTTTGCAGGCCGACGAAACCCCGTGCACCGTACTCTAGTTGATCAATGTGCAGAAGGTGGATGTGGGAAAGGGGGAGATAACGAAGCCATTGGAACTCACATTCCACGGCCAGTCGATGCCCGGTGGGCACTTTAGGATTACCTTGTCGAGTGTGAAATCGGGGCACGAGGATTTTCCTCCTCCAGTACGGCTAGGGGGAGAGGACGACGAGACCCCGTCGCGGACTGGAAGCTGCAAGGGTTGGGCGATGCTACGGCCAAAGAATCTTCTTCGTCTTGAGCCGGCCGAGAGCATACCAATAATAACACACATCAACAAGCAGGTACGGACACCACCCCCCGCCTACGCAATTACCAGCGCCTGTAGTGCCGGGTGAGAGCAGCGGACGACGTGATGAAGGGGGTCCAATAGTGGCTGATGTAATCGCTCCCGTAGAACAAAGAATGGATGATGTGATGGAGGAGGAACCTCTTCGGTTCCTCAATATAGGCGCCGGTGATGGTGACTTAGATATGATGAGTCACCCATATGGCGACTCGGGCTATCAACAAGCTAATGAGGATATGGATGATCTGCCCGGGCAGGAACGTCCTAGCAGGGATTGCAAGAAGTCAATCTTCATGCAATCCTCACAGGACACGCCTGAAGGTGCCGCCTCAACACATGCTCAACTAGATGAGGGCCGTACGGTAGTGCTTAGCCTGACAACACTGGGGCAAGGGTTAAGGAAGGGTCTAGAAGGCCAGCCCAAGAAAAAGGAGAGGAAGATATCGGGGAAGATAGGCGCAGTTGCCTAATACGTCAAAAACGTATCTATAATTTTTGATGGTTTCACGCTGTTATCTTGTCTTCTTTGGTTGTTTTATGTACCTTTTATATCTTTTTGGGGACTAAATTATTAATTCAGTGCCAAGTGCCAGTTCCTGTTTTTTCCGTGTTTTTGACTCTTTTCAGATCTGATTTTGGAAAGGAGTCGAAACGGAAGAAAAACCCCGAAATGTTTTTTTCCCGAATGGAAGAAGATCACGGGGCCTTTAGGCCAGGCCATGTGGGCTCCAGGGAGCCCACAAGCCCCCACTCCGCCACGAGGGGGAGGCAGCGGTGGGAAGGCTTGTGGCCTCCCTGGCCGCCCCATGACCTAGGTCTTTGGCCTATAAATTCCCAAATATTCCGCAAAAAATCAGGGGAGCCTCGAAAATACTTTTCCGCCGCTGCAAGCTTCTGTTTCCACAAGATCTCATCCGGAGACCCTTCCCGGCGCCCTGCCGGAGGGGACTTTGGAGTTGGAGGGCTTCTTCATCATCATCATCGCCCCTCCAATGACTCGTGAGTAGTTCACTTCACACCTACGGGTCTGTAGTTAGTAGCTAGATGGCTTCTTCTCTCTCTTGGATCTTCAATACAAAGTTCTCCATGACCTTCATGGAGATCTATCCGATGTAATCTTCTTTGGCGGTGTGTTTGTCGAGATCCGATGAATTGTGGATTTGTGATCAGATTATCTATGATATATATTTGAGTATTTGTTGATTCCTTATATGCATGATTATATATCCTTGTAAGTATCTCCGAGTCTTGGGTTTTGTTTGGCCAACTAGATCTATGATTCTTGCAATGGGAGAAGTGCTTGGTTTTGGGTTCTACCATGTGGTGACCTTTCCCAGTGACAGTAGGGGTAGCAAGGCACACATCAAGTAGTTGCCATCAAGGGTAAAAAGATGGGGTTTTTATCATTGGTTTGAGATTATCCCTCTACAGCATGTCATCTTGCTTAAGGCGTTACTCTGTTCTTATGGACTTAATACACTAGATGCATGCTCGGTAGCGGTCGACATGTGGAGTAATAGTAGTAGATGCAGAAAGTATCGGTCTACCTGTTTTGGACGTGATGTCTATAGATATAATCATTGCATAGATATCGTCACGACTTTGCGTGGTTCTATCAATTGCTCGACAGTAATTTGTGCACCCACCGTCTACTTGCTTTCATGAGAGAAGCGACTAGTAAACACTACGGCCCCGGGGTATATTCACATCCGTCGTTTACACCTCTGCTTTTACTTTGCTTTGTTACTTTGTTGCTTTCAGTTCTAACTTGGCAAACAATCTATAAGGGATTGACAACCCCTTCATAATGTCGGGAGCAAGCTTTTGTGTTTGTGCAGGATCTTGAGATACTCCTCCACCGGAATGATACCTTGGTTCTCAAACTGAGGGAAATACTTACCGTCACTGTGCCACATCACCCTTTCCGCTTCAAGGGAACACCAACGCAAGGCTCCAAGGCCACGGGGGAAATCCTTTGCATACTTGCCTAGGAAGTCCCTTAAGGCGTAGCCGCAGCTGCAGGATTCCTGGTGCCATCGACAAACCTGTTTCTGGTGCCAGTGGAAGGACTTTTGTGCATTAGCATAGCTGACATCACTGCCTACAACAAGCCAGAGCACATAGCAGCCAAACAGTGGCCATGATCCATGTCACGGGCAAGCCGATGCTAGCGGCAAAACCGCTGGAGGCAATATACAGGTATCTCAGGGGACTGCATAGCCATGTGTTGTCGAGTGAGAAAAGCCTACTAGCCTCGAAAGATCCAGGATATCAGACATACGCTGCTCATGTGCCTGAGGGGAAGTGCTACGTCAACACACGACCCGCGGAGAAGGTCTTCCTGCAGTTTGATCATATCTTTGAGATGTTTCTGACAAGGCGGCTCGATTGTACAATCGTCCGCCTTTTTGCTCTACATATGAGTTCCGTCATGAAGAGAGAAGAAGTCTCGCAAATCTGTGTGGCGAATCCATACTACATGCACGAGTCCGTGAGTCTCGACGACTTTTAGCGTAAAACTCCTAGGGAGTACCTCGAAAACTTCATGGTACAGAACAAGGACCAGGAAATTGTCCTCCTGCCTTATCATCCAAAGTAAGTCAGTGCCGGACAACCCTTTCGTACATTTCAACCATTCCTTCTCGCTCATATGGAGAATACTTTGAGGTGTTTTTCCCCGCAGCAATGGTCGTGCCGTCCTTATCGTTCTTTACCCGCGAGTCTCCCACACCCTGTATTTCGACCCTACCAGAAACAACGAGAAGAAGGACTACACCCACGTAATGAATATTCTAGATGATGCTCTCCAAGGCTTCACCTTCACGGGTGGCGACATACATATCAGGAAACAAAGGAACCGCAAGACGGGTTTCTTGCATAAAACCAACTTCTGCTACATCCATGTCCCGAAATCAAGTACGAACGATGGATTCTACCTCCTCCATCTCATTATGGAGTTCAGAAGGGATCACCAAAAGCTTTGCATGACAACCAGAAACGATGATCATATCCGCAAGTGGGTAGAATCTCTAGGAGAAGCGGATTATAAACTTAAAGATGACTCCGTTCGCATACAGAGGGACATTGCGATGATCATCATGAAAGAAGTCGTCGAAGTGAAGGGGATGTTCCACCACGGCCCTATATCGCGAGATGACGTCCAAACTTACATAGGCATGCAACATTAGGACCTCACACCATTCAAGAAACTAGGATCCATCCACGATGATCTGGAAGGATGGAAGTTCTAGTGATTTACGATGTCGATGATGATGATATGTGTCGGTTGAACTTGTATATACTTTCTGTAGCGATGAAACTTTGTGATGTCCACGATCCCTACCGAACTTGCGTAATGCTACTTTGTTAGTTTGGGTACGATGACCTGCGTGCCTCTAGTTAATTAGTTTGCGTACGATGAAACTATGTTGATTATTTATGTTTACTATATGTTGCATCTAGTTGCTAACCCTTTCTTTTTTGTATTGCTCAAGTATATTTTGTTGCAAATGATTGTACATTCTCTTGATTAAGATACATCTCTAACATGTACCTAGATTCTTCATGGCGAAATACCGGTGCTATGTCCGGTACAAAGGAAAGGTTCCGGGAGTATACGACGAGTGGTCCGAGTGTCAGGCGCAAGTGGCGGGCGTCTCGGGCTCCAGCCATAGAGGCTTCAAAAGCAGACAAGAAGCAGAATCTAGTTACGTGAGGCTCATGCTAGCGCGAGAGATGGCTCATAACCGCCACCTCATGTACTACATAGTTTCGCTCTCACTCATAGTGATAGGTATTCTCGTGTATATCATTGTTTAGATGGATGACGATGTAGTTGCAAGTATTCGTGACTTGTATCGCTATTTTCGAGATGATGACGAGAGAGAGACCACTTTGTGTTGGATGATGATTATGATGATGACATGATTTGATGAGACTATTTGTATGTTTATGCTATGATTACATTTGTATGTGAATGATGATGACAATTGTATGTGCTAAAGATTATTGTATAAAGGCTTCTCAAATACAAAACAAGTACGCAAAAAGAAATCAGAAACCCTTACCGGTAGCATGGCTTAGTAAAGCTCGCTAGTGCTACACATGTATAGTAGCAGCGCGTTTATGTTAAGCTCGCTATTGTTACGCATGTATAGCAGCAGCGCATTTATGTAAAGCTTTCTACAACTACGCATGTATAGCAGTAGCGTGGGCCAACACCCTCTACTGCTACATGTTAGCTGTAGCCTGGGTGGACCCGTGCTACTGATACGCCTAAAACCCGCGCTGCTTCTAGGCTTTTCCGTAGTAGTGACTACTCCCACAAGTGCCTAGAAGCATTATCATGCATCAAAACTACTTGGGACCATACAAATTGGACATGCAAGCTCAAGAACAGGGTCCGCACAGCAACAAGATTTTGCAATATATAGAGCACTAGAACAAAAATTAATTGGGCCATTGTAGGAGTCACATACCGATGAACAATCCCCTAAAATAGTTTTACAAATGGAGCTTTGAGAAAAGAGATCGAAAATGGCGGCAATATGAGCTAAAGCACGGGTTTGAGCAATGGTGGGATTTTTTCTCGAGGAAGAAGGAGTGGATGGGCATTGGAATAAGTAAAGGGGCCCACGTGGGACTGATACGTCTCCATCGTATCTACTTTTCCAAACTCTTTTACCCTTGTTTTGGACTCTAATTTGCATGATTTGAATGGAACTAACCCGGACTGACGGTGTTTTCAGCAGAATTGCCATGGTGTTGTTTTTGTGCAGAAATAAAAGTTCTCGGAACGTCCTGAAAATTTACGGAGAATATTTCTGGAAAATATGAAAAATACCTCCACAAAGATCCACCGGAGGGGATGGGCCAGTGGGCCACAAGCCCTCTAGCCGCGGCCTCCCACTAGCGGCGGCTACCAAGCTCATGGGGCCCACGTGGCTCTGCCGCCCCCAATTCCAGCGCTAATTATTCCCTTTCGTCCCGGAAAAAATCAAGAGAAAAGATTTCATTGCGTTTTCGATCCAAAGGCGCTGATACGTCCATTTTGCATCATGCTTTCATGTTGATATTTATCGCTTTATGGATTGTTATTATACTTTGTGGAACCATACTTATGCCTCTTCTCTCTTATTTTGTAAGGTTTATTTGAAGAGGGAGAATACCAACAACTAGAATTCTGGACTAGAAAAGGAGCAAGTCTGAGTCCTCTATTCTGCGCAACTCCAAATGCCCTGAAAATCAACGTGGAATTTTTTGGGAATATATAAAAAATACTGGGCGAGAGAAATGTCAGAGGGGAGCTGCCAGGGGCCCACAAGCCTGGTTGCCGCGACCTACCCCCTGGCCGCAGCAACAGGGCTTGTGGGCACCCTGGTGGCCCAGTGGCCCCCCTCTTTTGCTATCTGAACGGTTTCGTCCGAGAAAAAATCAGGGTGGAGCTTTTTTGTGGATTCGCCGCCGCCACGAGGCGGAACTTGAGCAGAACCAATCTAGGTGTCCGGCAGGACGATCCTGCCGGGGAAACTTCCCTTTCGGAAGGGGAAATCGTCGCCATCGTCATCACCAACACTCCTCTCGCCGGAGGGGAGTCATCTCCATCAACATCTTCATCAGCACCATCTCCTCTCCAAACCCTAGTTCATCTCTTGTAACCAATCTCCGTCTCACGACTCCGATTGATACTTGTAAGGTTGCTAGTAGTGTTGATTACTCTTTGTAGTTGATGCTAGTTGGATTACTTTGTGGAAGAGTTTATGTTCAGATCCTTGATGCTACTCATTACACCTCTGATCATGATTATGATTATGCTTTGTGAGTAGTTACTTTTGTTCCTGAGGACATAGGATAAGTCATGCTAATAATAGTCATGTGAATTTGGTATTCGTTCGGTATTTTGATATGTTGTATGTTGTTTTTCCTGTAGTGGTGTTATGTGAACGTCGACTACATAACACTTCACCATATTTGGGCCTAGAGGAAGGCATTGGGGAGTAGTAAGTAGATGATGGGTTGCTAGAGTGACAGAAGCTTAAACCCCAGTCTATGTGTTGCTTCGTAAGGGGCTGATTTGGATCCACTAGTTTAATTCTATGGTTAGACGTTGTCTTAATTCTTCTTTCGTAGTTCCGGATGCTTGCGAAAGGGTTTCATCATAAGTGGGATGCTTGTCCAAGTAAGGGCAGTACCCAAGCGCCGGTCCACCCACATATCAAACTATCAAAGTAACGAACGTGAATCATATGAACATGATGAAACTAGCATGACAGAAATTCCCGTGTGTCGTCAGGAGCGTTTTTCCTCTTATAAGACTTTGCTCAGGCTTGTCCCTTGCTACAAAAGGGATTGGGCCACTTTGCTGCACCGTTGCTACTACTTGTTACTTGTTACTTTTCGCTTGCTACGTTTCACCTCACTACACCATCACTTGTTACCGCTCCTTTCAGTGCTTGCAGTTATTACCTTGCTGAAAACCGTTTATCACAGCCTTCTTCTCCTTGTTGGGTTCGACACTCTTACTTATCGGAAGGACTACGATTGATCCCCTATACTTGTGGGTCATCAAGACTCTTTTCCGGTGCCGTTGCCAGGGAGGGAAGCGCCTTTGGTAAGTGGAATTTGGTAAGGAAACATTTATATACTGTGCTGAAATTTATTGTCACTTGTCACTATGGAAACTGTTCCTTTGAGGAATTTGTTCGGGGTATCTTCACCACGAACGGAAGCACGAGGAGTTGTTCCTCAACCTGAGGTACCTACTGAAAATATCTTTTATGAAATTCCTCTGGGTATGCTTGAGAAACTGCTGGCTAATCCTTTCACAGGAGATGGATCTTCAGATCCAGATTTGCATCTAATCTATGTAGATGAAGTTTGTGGTTTATTTAAGCTTGTAGGTTTGCCCGAGGATGAGGTAAAGAAGAAAGTATTTCCTTTATCTTTGAAGGATGAGGTAATTATTCTTTTACCACCTTACATGTAGCTTCTGATCAAGTCGACTACGCATTTGTAAACGGTTCACGTTCCTTCTACTCGAGAAGCAACACCAGCTTGCAGCCGAAAGCCCTACTTCGCCGATGAGGCACAACTGGGACACCCCTCTCAACTAGGCCTTGAACAAACTTAAGGGACTCCCTTTGGGCTCGCGGCCACAATATGGACGCGTGCACAGCGCCAAAGATGGCACCACATGGAAGGTGTTTTACAACAAGGGCCCGTAGGCCGAGAAGCAGAAAAAGAAGTTTAGTGAGATGGACATCGACGAGAAGGTGAATCTCGCATTCGAGAAAAAAAGCAACTGAGGACGCGGAAAAAGTAGCCGAGGAGAAAAATGAGTTGCTACAGCAGGCAGTCGACGCAGCTCTACATGCGTGCAGAAATGATTTCTCTACTAACTTTATCCCGGCTATCATCAACTGGACAAAGGAAAATCCAGACAAGACGATTCGTGATTTCCCCATGCCCAGTTTCGTCGGGAGCAACTCGGTGAACAACACCACCGCACCATCACCTACTCACGCAACCGGGCCTGCTCCCACACCCGCATCCGCACCCGCTCATAGCAGCCCGTCCTCAGTCTTTGGCGCGCTAGGCGGGCCTTCGTCTTTGGTTCAGCTCGACAACCTCACGGTAATTAACTGTTGCACCAACATATATCTAGAATATTCCATTTTTGTTGCCTTCCTGATGTTTTACGCCGTAGACATGTGTTTGCAGGCCGACGAAACCCCGTGCACCGTACTCTAGTTGATCAATGTGCAGAAGGTGGATGTGGGAAAGGGGGAGATAACGAAGCCATTGGAACTCACATTCCACGGCCAGTCGATGCCCGGTGGGCACTTTAGGATTACCTTGTCGAGTGTGAAATCGGGGCACGGGGATTTTCCTCCTCCAGTACGGCTAGGGGGAGAGGACGACGAGACCCCATCGCGGACTGGAAGCTGCAAGGGTTTGGTGATGCTATGGCCGAAGAATCTTCTTTGTCTTGAGCCGGCCGAGAGCACACCAATAATAACACACATCAACAAGCAGGTATGGAAACCACCACCCCGCCTACGCAATTACTAGCGCCTGTAGTGTCGGGTGAGAGCAGCGGACGACGTGATGAAGGGGGTCCAATAGTGGCTGATGTAATCGCTCCCGTAGAACAAAGAATGGATGATGTGATGGAGGAGGAACCTCTTCGGTTCCTCAATATAGGCGCCGGTGATGGTGACTTAGATATGATGAGTCACCCATATGACGACTCGGGCTATCAACAAGCTAATGAGGATATGGATGATCTGCCCGGGCAGGAACGTCCTAGCAGGGCAAGAAGTCAATCTTCATGCAATCCTCACAGGACACGCCTGAAGGTGCCGCCTCAACACATGCTCAACTAGATGAGGGCCGTACGGTAGTGCTTAGCCCGACAACAGTGGGGCAGGGGTTAAGGAAGGGTCTGGAAGGCCAGCCCAAGAAAAAGGAGAGGAAGATATCGGGGAAGATAGACGCTGTTGCCTGATACGTCAAAAACGTATCTATAATTTTTGATGGTTTCACGCTGTTATCTTGTCTTCTTTGGTTGTTTTATGTACCTTTTATATCTTTTTTGGGACTAACTTATTAATTCAGTGCCAAGTACCAGTTCCTGATTTTCCGTGTTTTTGACTCTTTTCAGATCTGATTTTGGAACGGAGTCCAAACGGAAGAAAAACCCCGAAATGATTTTTTCACGAACGGAAGAAGACGAGGGGGCCTTTGGGCCAGGCCAGGTGGGCTCCAGGGAGCCCACAAGCCCCCACTCTGCCACCACGGGGGAGGCGGCGATGGGAAGGCTTGTGGCCTCCCTGGCCGCCCCCTGACCTAGGTCTTTGGCCTATAAATTCCCAAATATTCCGCAAAAAATCAGGGGAGCCTCGAAAATACTTTTCCGCCGCCACAAGCTTCTGTTTCCACGAGATCTCATCCGGAGACCCTTCCGGCGCCCTGCCGGAGGGGACTTTGGAGTTGGAGGGCTTCTTCATCATCATCATCGCCCCTCCAATGACTCGTGAGTAGTTCACTTCACACCTACGGGTCTGTAGTTAGTAGCTAGATGGCTTCTTCTCTCTGTTGGATCTTCAATACAAAGTTCTCCATGATCTTCATGGAGATCTATCCGATGTAATCTTCTTTGGCGGTGTGTTTGTCGAGATCCGATGAATTGTGGATTTGTGATCAGATTATCTATGATATATATTTGAGTATTTGTTGATTTCTTATATGCATGATTATATATCCTTGTAAGTCTCTCCGAGTCTTGGGTTTTGTTTGGCCAACTAGATCTATGATTCTTGCAATGGGAGAAGTGCTTGGTTTTGGGTTCTACCATGTGGTGAACTTTCCCAGTGACAGTAGGGGTAGCAAGGCACACATCAAGTAGTTGCCATCAAGGGTAAAAAGATGGGGTTTTTATCATTGGTTTGAGATTATCGCTCTACATGATGTCATCTTGCTTAAGGCGTTACTCAGTTCTTATGGACTTAATACACTAGATGCATGCTCGGTAGCGGTCGACGTGTGGAGTAATAGTAGTAGATGCAGAAAGTATCGGTCTACTTGTTTTGGACGTGATGACTATAGATATAATCATTGCATAGGTATCGTCATGACTTTGCGCGGTTCTATCAATTGCTCGACAGTAATTTGTGCACCCACCGTCTACTTGCTTTCATGAGAGAAGCGACTAGTAAACACTACGGCAAGCGGGTATATTCACATCCATCATTTACACCTCTGCTTTTACTTTGCTTTGTTACTTTGTTGCTTTCAGTTCTAACTTGGCAAACAATCTATAAGGGATTGACAACCCCTTCATAGTGTCGGGAGCAAGCTTTTGTGTTTGTGCAGGATCTTGAGATACTCCTCCACCGGATTGATACCTTGGTTCTCAAACTGAGGGAAATACTTACCGTCACTGTGCTACATCACCCTTTCCGCTTCAAGGGAACACCAACGCAAGGCTCCAAGGCCACAGGGGAAATCCTTTGCATACTTGCCTAGGAAGTCCCTTAAGGTGTAGCCGCAGCTGAAGGATTCTTGGTGCCGTCGACACACCTGTTTCTGGCGGCATTGGAAGGACTTTTGTGCATTAGCATAGCTGACATAAGAAGTATTTCTGGCGCCATTGCCGGGGAGGAGAAGTCAAGATCTATCCAAGTAGGTCTCACAAACTCTTCTCTTGCATTTACTTTTGCTGCCAGTTGCCTCTTGTTTTCCTCTCCCCCACTTCACATTAGTCGTTTTCATTTGCCTTTCTCCTTTGCCATTTTCTTTTGCCTTTTGCCTTTTTCCGCTTGCTTTCTGTTTGCTTGTGTTACCATGTGCCTTCTTTTAGCTTGCATCTTTGCGTGCTAAAAATCCATTGATATGGATCCTCATCCACTAGCTAGTCTCTTTAAGGGACCCACTATTGTGGAACGAATTGCTAGTGTGTTGAGGGCAATTGATTATTTTTGTGGAGTTTTGCTTAAGATGCGTGGATCTGAAAATTGTGAGGAAGAAATTCATGAAGTGATTCACGAGGGTTCCTTGGATGAAAAGCATGATTGCAATGGTTTTACTATAAATTCTATTAGTGACAATCATGCCAAAATTATGCAAAACCCTAAGCCTAAGCTTGGGGATGCTAGTCTTGCTATGACCACTATTTATTGCCATAATCATGATTGGGGTGATGATATTTCTTATGATCTTGAAAATTTGTTCAAACCTCATGATGAATATGATATTTTCAACAATACTGAAAGTGAGATTGGAGAAGTCATGACTTTATTTGATGATAATCCCACTATTTTTGAAGAGCGTCAACTTTGCATGCATGTGGGTCATGAAAAGAATATCCTATGGGATAGCTATATTGTTGAATTTGAATATGATCCCACATGTAATTGCTATGAGGGGGGAAAATATTTTGGTAGAAACTTTCATGTTACCAAATCACCTCTCATGATGTTGAGATTGCTCTTGTCTCTTTCTTCTTCCTTGCTTATGGCAACTATTGGTTGTCTTGACAATTTGTTTTCCTACAAAATGACTATGCATAGGAAGTATGTTAGACTTAGATGTGATTTTCACATGCTTTAGGATTCTCTCGTTGTGCTTCAATTCTTGTCTTTTGTGAGAGCATCATCGAATGCCTAGCTAAGGGCGTTAAACAAAAGCGCTTGTTGGGTGGCAACCCAACGAATCTATCCTTTTTCTTTCTGTTTTGTGTTTTCCACACTTTCACAATTCTGTTATGATTGTGTTTTTGTGTTTCTTTTTTGCGTTTGTGCCAAGCAAAACCGTTATGATTAGTCTTGGGGATGATCGTTTGGTCATGCTGGAAAAGACAGAAACTTTCTGCTCACAAAAAGAATTTTCGTTTTTTTTATGTAAGAGATTTTGAGTTGATTCTTTTTGCTGCTGATTGATACGCAAATTCTTCAGACTTTCGTAATTGTTAAGAATTTTGGAAGTGCCAGAGGTATACGAAATATACAGATTGCTACAGACTGGTCTGCTGTTAATAGATTCTGTTTTTGTTGTGTTGGTTGCTTATTTTGATGAAACTATGGATAGTATCGGGGGGTATTAGCCATGGAAGATTGAAAGTACAGTAACCCAACATCAGCACAAGTAGAATTTAAGTTTGATACAGTACCTAAGGAAGTGGTGGTTTGCATTCTTGTACTAATGTCATCACGAGTTTCTGTTTAAGTTTCGTGTTGTGAAGTTTTCAAGTTTTGGGTGAAGTTCTTATGGACAAAGAGATAAAGAGTGGCAAGGGCTCAAGCTTGGGGACGCCCAAGGCACCCCAAGATATTCAAGGATGCCATAAAAGCCTAATCTTAGGGATGCCCCGGGAAGGCATCCCCTCTCTCGTCTTTAATCCATCGCTAACGTTACTTGGGGCTATATTTTTATTCACCAGATGTTATGTGTTTTTTCTTGGAGCGTCTTGTATCGTAGGAGTCTTTTATTTTTGTTGTGTCACAATCATCCTTGCTGCACACCTAGAGAGAGAGACATGCACACACCGTGATTTTGTCGAGCTTCACTTATATCTTTTGGTAGACAGTTCAGCTCACATGTGCTTCACTTATATCTTTTGAGAGAGATACTTTTGCTCTACGTGCTTCACTTATATCTTTTAGAGAACAGCGGTGCGTGGCTTGGTAGTTGATCTATGCTTTGAAAGTAGTATCAAAAGGGGTAGTTATCCAAAGGGATACGGAAACTTCCACCTTCATGTGCATTGAATAGTTAGAGAAGTTTGATTCATCTCAATTAGTTTTGAGTTGTGGTTATGGTAATATTGAAGTCATGCTACTAAGGTGTTGTGGATCTAGAAATACTTGTGTTGAAGTTAGTGATTCCCGTAGAATACACGTATGGTGAACCACTATGTGATGAAATCTGAGCATGATTAGTATATTGATTGTCATCCTTTGTGTGGCGGTCGAGATCGTGCGATGGTTTATACCTACCAACCCTTCCCTAGGAGTATGCGTTGAATTCTTTGTTTCGATTACTAATAAAACTTTTGCAACAAGTATATGAGTTCTTCATGACTAATGTTGAGTCCATGGTTTAGATGCACTTTCACCTTCCACCATAACTATCTTCTTAGTGCCGTGGAACTTTCGTCGGTGCACAAAACCCACCATTAGCCTCCCTCAAAACAGCCACCATACCTACCTATTATGGCTTTTTCAAAGTCGTTCCGAGATATATTGCCATGCAACTGCCACCATGACATGTGCTACCATGTGTACTTTGCCTTTGCATGATCGTAAGATAGCTAGCATGATGTTTCCTTTGATGTCTATGCGATGCTAGATCATTGCCACGGTACACTACCAAAGGCATTCCATATAGAGTCATAGTTGCTCTAAGTTTTGAGTTGAAAGTTTGAGGATCATCATTAATGGAGCATTGTCCCATGTGAGGAAATAAAAGAGGCCAGAGAAGCCCACCAAAAAAAGAGGCCAAAGAGCCCACCAAATAAAAAAATGAGAGAAAAAGAGAGAAGGGACAATGCTACCCCTTTTTCCACACTTGTGCATATTAAGCACCATGATCTTCATGATTGAGAGTCTCTCGTTTTGTCACCACCATATAGCTAGTGGGAAATTTTCATTATATAACTTGGCTTGTATATTCCAATGATAGGCTTCCTCAAAATTGCCTTAGGTCTTCGTGAGCAAGCAAGTTGGATGCACACCCACTAGTTTTCTTTAAGAGCTTTCACATATTCGTAGCTCTAGTGCATCATTTGTATGGCAATCCCTACTCATTCACATTGATATCTATTGATGAGCATCTCCACAGCTCATTGATATGCCCAGTTAATGTGACTATCTTCTCTTTTTTTTGTCTCGCAACCTCCACTACATTCCACACCATCTATAGTGCTATAACCATGGCTCACGCTCATGTATTGCGTGAGAGTTGAAAAGGTTTGAGAAAGTAAATGTGTGAAACAATTACTTGGACAATACGGGGGTTGTGCATGATTTAAATTCGTTGTGCAATGATGATAGAGCATCGCCAGACTATTTGCTTTTGTAGGGATAACTTTCTTTTAGCCTTGTTATTTTGAAAGTTCATGATCACTTTGCTAGTTTGCTTGAATTATTATTGTTTCCACGTCAATAGCAAACTATTGTTTTGAATCTAATGGATCTGAACATTCATGTCACATAAGAGGAATTACAAAGGACACCTATGCTAGGTAGCATGAAAGCATAAAAAATTCATTCTTATCACTTCGCTACTCGAGGACGAGCAGGAGTTAAGCTTGGGGATGCGTGATACGTCTCAAACTAATCTATAATTTTTGATGGTTTCACGCTGTTATCTTGTCTTCTTTGGTTGTTTTATGTACCTTTTATATCTTTTTTGGGACTAACTTATTAATTCAGTGCCAAGTGCCAGTTCCTGTTTTTTCCGTGTTTTTGACTCTTTTCAAATCTGATTTTGGAACGGAGTCCAAACGAAAGAAAAACCCCGAAATGATTTTTTCCCGAATGGAAGAAGCTCAGGGGGCCTTTGGGCCAGGCCAGGTGGGCTCTAGGGAGCCCACAAGCCCCCACTCCGCCACTAGGGGGAGGCGGCGGTGGGCAGGCTTGTGGCCTCCCTGGCCGCCCCCTGACCTAGGTCTTTGGCCTATAAATTCCCAAATATCCCGCAAAAAATCAGGGGAGCCACGAAAATACTTTTCCGCCGCCGCAAGCTTCCGTTTCCGCGAGATCTCATCCGGAGACCCTTCCCGGTGCCCTGCCAGAGGGGACTTTGGAGTTGGAGGGCTTCTTCATCATCATCATCGCCCCTCCAATGACTCGTGAGTAGTTCACTTCAGACCTACGGGTCCGTAGTTAGTAGCTAGATGGCATCTTCTCTCTCTTGGATCTTCAATACAAAGTTCTCCATGATCTTCATGGAGTTCTATCCGATGTAATCTTCTTTGGCGGTGTGTTTGTCGAGATCCGATGAATTGTGGATTTGTGATCAGATTATCTATGATATATATTTGAGTCTTTGCTGATTTCTTATATGCATGATTTGATATCCTTGTAAGTCTCTCCGAGTCTTGGTTTTTGTTTGGCCAACTAGATCTATGATTCTTGCAATGGGAGAAGTGCTTGGTTTTGGGTTCTACCATGTGGTGACCTTTACCAGTGACAGTAGGGGGAGCAAGGCACACATCAAGTAGTTGCCATCAAGGGTAAAAAGATGGGGGTTTTATCATTGGTTTGAGATTATCCCTTTACATCATGTCATCTTGCTTAAGGCGTTACTCTGTTGTTATGGACTTAATACACTAGATGCATGCTCGATAGCGGTCGACATGTGGAGTAATAGTAGTAGATGTAGAAAGTATCGGTCTACTTGTTTTGGACGTGATGCCTATAGATATAATCATTGCATAGATATCGTCACGACTTCGCGCGGTTCTATCAATTGCTCGACAGTAATTTGTTCACCCACCGTCTACTTGCTTTCATTAGAGAAGCCACTAGTAAACACGATGGCCCCCGGGTCTATTCACATCCATCGTTTACACCTCCGCTTTTACTTTGCTTTGTTACTTTGTTGGTTTTAGTTCTCACTTGGCAAACAATCTATAAGGGATTGAAAACCCCTTCATAGCGTTGGGAGCAAGCTTTTGTGTTTGTGCAGGATCTTGAGATACTCCTCCACCGGATTGACACCTTGGTTCTCAAACTGAGGGAAATACTTACCGTCACTGTGCTACATCACCCTTTGCTCTTCAAGGGAACACCAACGCAAGGCTCCAAGGCCACGGGGGAAATCCTTTGCATACTTGCCTAGGAAGTCCCTTAAGGCGTAGCCGTAGCTGAAGGATTCCTGGTGTCGTCGACACACTTGTTTCTGGCGCCATTGGAAGGACTTTTGTGCATTAGCATAGCTGACATCAGTGCCTACAAACAAGCCAGAGCACATAGCAGCCAAACGGTGGCCATGATCCATGTCACGGGCGAGCCGATGCTAGCGCCAAAACCGCTGGAGGCAATATACAGGGATCTCAGGGGACTGCACAACCATGTGTTGTCGACTGAGAAAATCCTACTAGCCTTGAAGGATCCAGGATATCGGACACAAGCTGCTCATGTGCCTGAGTGGAAGTGCTACGTCGACACACGACCCGCGGAGAAGGTCTTCCTGCGGTTTGATGATATCTTTGAGATGTTTCTGACAAGGCGGCTCGATTGTACAATCGTCCACCTTTTTTCTCTACATATGAGCTCCGTCATGAAGAGATACGATGTCTCACAAATCTGTGTGGCGGATCCATACTACATGCACGACTCCTCGAGTCTCGATGACTTTTAGCGTAAAAATCCTTGGGAGTACCTCGAAAACTTCATGGTACAGAACAAGGACCAGGAAATTGTCCTCCTGCCTTATCATCCAAAGTAAGTCAGTGCCGGACAACCCTTTCGTACATTTCAATCATTCCTTCTCGCTCATATGGAGAATACTTTGAGGTGTTTTTCCCCGCAGAAATGGTTGCGCCATCCTTACCGTTCTTTACCCGCGAGTCTCCCACGCCCTGTATTTCGACCCTACCAGAAACAACGATAAGAAGGACTACACCCACGTAATGAATATTCTAGATGATGCTCTCCAAGGCTTCACCTTCACGGGTGGCGACATACATATCAGGAAACAAAGGAACCGCAAGACGGGTTTCTTGCATAAAACCAACTTCTGCTACATCCATGTCCCGAAATCAAGTACGAACGATGGATTCTACCTCCTCCATCTCATGATGGAGTTCAGAAGGGATCACCAAAAGCTTTGCATGACAACCAGAAACGATGATCATATCCGCAAGTGGGTAGAATCTCAAGGAGAAGCGGATTATAAACTTAAAGATGACTTCGTTCGCATATAGAGGGACATTGCGATGATCATCATGAAAGAAGTCGTCGAAGTGAAGGGGATGTTCCACCACGACCCTATATCGCGAGATGACGTCCGAACTTACATAGGCATGCAACATTAGGACCTCACGCCATTCAAGAAACTAGGATCCATCCTCGATGATCTGGAAGGATGGAAGTTCTAGTGATTTACGATGTCGATGATGATGATATGTGTCGGTTGAACTTGTATATACTTTCTGTAGCGATGAAACTTTGTGATGTCCACGATCCCTACCGAACTTGCGTAATGCTACTTTGTTAGTTTGGGTACGATGACCTGCGTGCCTCTAGTTAATTAGTTTGCGTACGATGAAACTGCGTTGATTATTTATGTTTACTATATGTTGCATCTAGTTGCTAACCCTTTCTTTTTTGTGTTGCTCAAGTATATTTTGTTGCAAATGATTGTACATTGTCTTGATTAAGATACATCTGTAACATGTACCTAGATTCTTGATGGCGAAGTACCGGTGCTATGTCGGGTACAAAGGAAAGGTTCCGGGAGTATACGACGAGTGGTCCGAGTGCCAGGCGCAAGTGGCGGGGGTCTCGGGCACCAGCCATAGAGGCTTCAAAAGCAGACAAGAAGCAGAATCTAGTTACGTGAGGCTCACGCTAGCGCGAGAGATGGCTCATAACCGCCACCTCATGTACTACATAGTTTCGCTCTCACTCATAGTGATAGGTCTTGTATAACATTGTTTAGATGGATGACGATGTAGTTGCAAGTATTCGAGACTTGTATCGCTATTTTCGAGATGATGACAAGAGACCACTTTGTGTTGGATGATGATTATGATGATGACATGATTTGATGAGACTATTTGTATGTTTATGCTATGATTACATTTGTATGTGAATGATGATGACATTTGTATGTGCTAAAGATTATTGTATAAAGGCTTCTCAAATACAAAACAAATACGCAAAAATAAATCAAAAACCCTTACCGGCAGCATGGCTTAGTAAAGCTCGCTAGTGCTACACATGTATAGCAGCAGTGCATTTATGTTAAGCTCGCTACTGTTACGCATGTATAGCAGCAGCACGTTTATGTAAAGCTTGCTACAGCTACGCATGTATAGCAGTAGCGTGGGCCAACACCCTCTACTGCTACATGTTAGCTGTAGCCTGGGTGGACCCGCGCTACTGATACGCCTAAAACCCGCGCTACTTCTAGGCTTTTCCGTAGTAGCGACTACTCCCACAAGTGCCTAGAAGCATTATCATGCATCAAAACTACTTGGGACCATACAAATTGGACATGCAAGATCAAGAACAAGGTCAGCACAGCAGCAAGATTTTGCAATATATAGAGCACTAGAACAAAAACTAATTGGACCATTGTAGGAGTCACATACCGATGAACAATCCCCTAAAATAGTTTTACAAATGGAGCTTTGAGCAAAGAGATCGAAAATGGCGGCAAGATGAGCTAAAACATGGGTTTGAGCAATGGTGGGATTTTTTCTGGAGGAAGAAGGAGTGGATGGGCATTGGAATAAGTAAAGGGGCCCATGTGGGACTGATACGTCTCCATCGTGTCTACTTTTCCAAACTCTTTTACCCTTGTTTTGGACTCTAATTTGCATGATTTAAATGGAACTAACCCGGACTGACGCTGTTTTCAGCAGAATTGCCATGTTGTTCTTTTTGTCCAGATATAAATGTTCTCGGAACGTCCTGAAAATTTACGGAGAATATTTCTGGAAAATATGAAAAATACCTGCGCAAAGATCCACCGGAGGGGATGGGCCAGTGGGCCACAAGCCCTGTAGCCGCGGCCTCCCCCCTGGCGGTGGCTACCAAGCTTGTGGGGCCCAGTGGCTCTGCCGCCCCCAATTCCAGCGCTATTTTTTCCCTTTCGTCCCGGAAAAAATCAAGAGAGAAGATTTCATGGAGTTTTCGATCCAAAGGCGCTGATACGTCGATTTTGCATCATGCTTTCATGTTGATATTTATCGCTTTATGGACTGTTATTATACTTTGTGGAACCATACTTATGCCTTTTCTCTCTTATTTTGTAAGGTTTATTTGAAGAGGGAGAATACCAGCAACTGGAATTCTGGACTGGAAAAGGAGCAAGTCTGAGTCCTCTATTCTGCGCAACTCCAAATGCCGTGAAAATCAACGTGGAATTTTTTGGGAATATATAAAAAATATTGGGCGAGAGAAATGTCAGAGGGGAGTTGCCAGGGGCCCACAAGCGTGGTTGCCGCGACCTACCCCCCTGGCCGCAGCAACAGGGCTTGTTGGCACCCTGGTGGCCCACTGGCCCCCTCTTTTGCTATATGAAGGGTTTCGTCCGAGAAAAAATCAAGGTGGAGCTTTTTTGTGGATTCGCCGCCGCCATGAGGCGGAACTTGAGCAGAACCAATCTAGGGCTCCGGCAGGACGATCCTGCCGGGGAAACTTCCCTCCCGGAGGGGGAAATCGTCGCCATCGTCATCACCGACACTCCTCTGTCGGAGGGGAGTCATCTCTATCAACATCTTCATCAGCACCATCTCCTCTCCAAACCCTAGTTCATCTCTTGTAACCATCACCGTCTCACGACTCTGATTGGTACTTGTGAGGTGGCTAGTAGTGTTGATTACTCTTTGTAGTTGATGCTAGTTGGATTACTTGGAGGAAGAGTTTATGTTCAGATCCTTGATGCTACTCATTACACCTCTGATCATGATTATGATTATGCTTTGTGAGTAGTTACTTCTGTTCCTGAGGACATGGAATAAGTCATGCTAATAATAGTCATGTGAATTTGGTATTCGTTCGGTATTTTGATGTGTTGTATGTTGTTTTTCCTCTAGTTCTGTTATGTGAACGTCGACTACATAACACTTCACCATATTTGGGCCTACAGGAAGGCATTGGGGAGTAGTAGGTAGATGATGGGTTGCTAGAGTGACAGAAGCTTAAACCCCAGTCTATGCGTTGCTTCGTAAGGGGCTAATTTGGATCCACTAGTTTAATGCTATTGTTAGACGTTGTCTTAATTCTTCTTTCGTAGTTGCAGATGCCTGCGAGAGGGTTTAATCATAAGTGGGATGCTTTTCCAAGTAAGGGCAGTACCTAAGCGTCGGTCCACCCACATATCGAACTGTCAAAGTAACGAACGCAAATCATATGAATATGATGAAACTAGCATGACAGAAATTCCTGTCTGTCCTCAGGAGCGTTTTTCCTCTTATAAGACTTTGCTCAGGCTTGTCCCTTGCTACAAAAGGGATTGGGACACTTTGCTGCATCGTTGCTACTACTTGTTACTTGTTACTTTTCGCTTGCTACCTTTCACCTCACTACACCATCACTTGTTACCGCTACTTTCAGTGCTTGCAGTTATTACCTTGCTGAACACCGTTTATCAGAGCCTTCTTCTCCTTGTTGGGTTCGACAATCTTACTTATCGAAAGGACTACGATTGATCCCCTATACTTGTGGGTCATCAAGACTCTTTTCCGGCGATGTTGCCAGGGAGGGAAGCGCCTTTGGTAAGTGGAATTTGGTAAGGAAACATTTATATACTATGCTAAAATTTATTGTCACTTGTCACTATGGAAACTGTTCCTTTGAGGAATTTGTTCGGGGTATCTTCACCACGAACGGAAGCACGAGGAGTTGTTCCTCAACCTGAGGTACCTACTGAAAATATCTTTTATGAAATTCCTTTGGGTATGCTTGAGAAACTGCTGGCTAATCCTTTCACAGGACATGGATCTTCACATCCAGACTTGCATCTAATCTATGTAGATGAAGTTTGCGGTTTATTTAAGCTTGCAGGTTTGCCCGAGGATGAGGTAAAGAAGAAAGTCTTTCATTTATCTTTGAAGGATAAGGCGTTGACATGGTATAGGCTATGTGATGACACTCGATCATGGGACTACAATCAGTTGAAATTGGAATTTCATCAAAAGTTTTATCCTATGCATTTACTACATCGTGATCGGAATTATATTTATAAATTTTGGCCTCGTGACAGGGAAAGCATAGCTCAAGCTTGGGGGAGGCTTAAATCAATGCTATATTCATGCCCCAATCATGAGCTCTCGAGAGAAATTATCACTCAAAACTTTTATGCTCGGCTTTGTCATGAAGATCGTACCATGCTTGACACTTCTTGTACCGGTTCTTTTATGAAGAAGGATATTGACCACAAGTGGAATTTATTGGAAAGAATCAAACGTAACTCTGAAGATTGGGATCTTGAAGAAGGTAAGGAGTCAGGTATGAATTTCCAGTTTGATTGCGTTAAATCTTTTGTTGAAACAAACACTTCTAGAGATTTTAGCGCTAAGTATGGACTTGACTCTGAGATAGTAGCTTCTCTATGTGAATCTTTTGCTGCTCATGTTGATCTCCCCAAAGAGAAGTGGTTTAAGTATCATGCTCCTGTAGAAATCAACATAGTTAAACCCAATCAAGTTGAAGAGAAAGTCATTGCCTTTAGTGATCCTATTGTTCCTTGTGCCTACGCTGAGAAACCACCTTACCCTGCTAGGAAAAAGGATTATTCTAAAGCTCCGACTGTGATACGTAGGGGTTACATTAGACCACTTGCACCCCCTGAGGAAATTAGAGTTGAACCTAGTGTTGCTATTATCAAAGACCCCTTAGCTGAAGACATAGACGAGCATGTTATCAAATTCTGTGAGGACTCCACTAGAATTGCTAAACCTCACGCGAAAGACAAATACGGACCTGTAGTTGGCCTGCCCGTTGTTTCTGTCAAGATAGGAGATCACTGTTATCATGGTTTATGTGATATGGGTGCTATGTTAGTGCAATACCCCGGTCCCCATATGATGAAATCAAAGATGAGATTGCACCTGCTGAGTTAGAACCCATTGATGTGACTATTACGCTAGCTAATAGAGACACTATCTACCCTCTGGGAATTGTGAGAGACGTAGAAGTCCTGTGTGGTAAGACGAAGTATCCTACTAATTTCCTCGTCCTTGCTACTGCAGAAGATAGCTTTTGTCCCGTCATATTTGGTAGACCCTTTCTCAACATTGTCAATGCTCACATTGATTGCATTAAACAGACTGTCACTGTTAGTTTCGAGGGTGTGTCTCATGAATTTAACTTCTCCAAGTTTGGAAGACAACCCCATGAAAAAGAGTCGTCTGGTAGGGATGAAATCATTGCTCTTGCCTCTATTGCCGTACCTCGTACGGATACTGTAGCAATATCTGCTTGAGCATGAAAATGATATGCATATGGATGGAAGAGATGAGATAGATAAAATTGTTTTAGAACAATATCCTATTCTCAAGAATAATCTGCGTGTTGAACTGCTTGGGGATCCTCCCCCACCAAAGGGTGATCAGGTGTTCGAGCTAAAACAGTTACCAGATACTCTTAAGTATGCCTATCTTGATGAGAAGGAGATATATCCTGTTATTATTAGTGCTCACCTCTCAAATCACGAAGAGAAGAAGTTATTAAAAACTTTGAGGAAGCACCGTGCTGCTATTGGATATACTCTTGATGATCTTAAGGGTATTAGTCCCACTCTATGACAGCACAAGATTAAAACCGACCCTGATTCTAAGCCAGTTGCTGATCATCAACGGAGATTAAATCCGAGGATGAAAGAGGTCATGAGAAAATAAATATTAAAGCTTCTGGAAACAGGAAACATTTATCCTGTTGCTCATAGTGATTGGGTGAGTCCAGTACATTGCGTACCTAAGAAGGGAGGTATCACCGTCGTTCCTAATGATAAGAATGAACTAATCCCATAGAGGATTATTACTGGCTATAGGATGGTGATAGACTTGGGGAAACTGAACAAGGAAACCAGGAAAGACCATTACCCTTTGACGTTTATCGACCAGATGCTAGAAAGGCTATCTAAACACACACACTTCTGCTTTCTAGACGGTTATTCAGGCTTCTCGCAAATACATGTTGCACAATCTAATCAGGAGAAAACCACTTTCACCTGCCCCTTCGGTACCTTTGCTTATAGACGTATGCCTTTTGGCCTGTGCAATGCACCTGCCACCTTTCAAAGTTGTATGATGGCTATATTCTTTCACTTTTGTGAAAACATTGTTGAGGTTTTCATGGATGATTTCTCCGTTTACGGTTCTTCCTTTGACGATTGCCTCAGCAACCTTGATCGAATTTTACAGATATGCAAAGATACCAACCTCGTCTTGAACTGGGAGAAGTGCCACTTCATGGTTAATGAAGGCATCGTCTTAGGACACAAAATATTTGAGAAAGGCATTGAAGTTGATAAGGCTAAGGTAGATGCAATTGAGAAAATGCCTTGCCCCACAGGTATCAGAGGTATACGAAGTTTCCTAGGTCATGCTGGTTTCTATAGAAGGTTTATTAAAGACTTCTCTAAGATTTCGAGGCCTCTTACCAACCTCTTGCAGAAGGATGTTCCTTTTGTTTTCGATGAGGATTGTGAGGAAGCTTTCGAAATACTTAAGAAGGCCTTGAAAACCACACCTATTGTTCAACCACCTAATTGGACCTTGCCCTTCGAAATCATGTGCGATGCTAGTGATTATGCTGTTGGTGTTGTTCTAGGACAAAGAGTTGACAAGAAGTTGAATGTCATTCACTATGCTAGTAGAACTCTAGACTGTGCCCAAAGAAACTATGCCACTACGGAGAAGGAGTTTTTAGCAGTCGTGTTTGCATGTGAAAAGTTCAGATCTTATATAGTTGACTCCAAAGTCACTATTCACTCTGATCATGCTGCTATTAAGTACCTTATGGAGAATAAGGACGCAAAGCCTAGGCTAATCAAATGGGTTCTCCTGCTACAGGAATTTGATTTGCACGTTGTTGACCGAAAGGATGCTGATAACCCTGTAGCAGATAACTTGTCTAGGCTAGAGAATGTCCTTGATGACCCACGGCCTATTGATGATAGCTTTCCTGATGAGCAATTGAATATCATCCGCACTTCACATAGTGCACCTTGGTATGCTGATTACGCAAACTATATCGTAGCCAAATACATACCACCCAGTTTCACCTACCAGCAAAACAAGAAATTCTTCTTTGATTTGAGACACTACTTTTGGGATGATCCTCGCCTTTATAAGGAAGGAGTAGATGGTGTTATTAGACGTTGTGTGCCTGAACATGAATAGGGACAGATCCTGCAGAACTGTCATTTCGAAGCCTACGGAGGACACCATGCTGGAGACAGAACTGCTCATAAGGTATTGCAATCAGGGTTCTATTGGCCCACTCTCTTCAAGGATGGCCGTAAGTTTGTCTTGTCTTGTGACGAATGCCAAAGAATAGGGAATGTCAGTAAGCGTCAGGAAATGCCTATGAACTATTCACTTGTCATCGAACCATTTGATGTCTGGGGCTTTGATTATATGGGACCTTTCCCAAGTTCCAATGGGTATACTCACATCTTAGTTGCTGTGGATTATGTCACTAAGTGGGTAGAAGCTATCCCCACTAGAAACGCTGATCACCACACCTCTATTAAGATGCTTAAAGAAGTCATTTTCCCAAGATTTGGAGTCCCTAGATATCTGATGACTGATGGCGGTTGACACTTCATTCATGGTGTTTTCCGCAAGATGCTCGCTAAGTATGATGTCAACCATAGAGTTGCATCTCCTTATCATCCTCAGTCTAGTGGTCAAGTGGAGTTGAGTAATAGGGAGATCAAATTGATCTTACAAAAGACCGTCAATAGATCTTGAAAGAATTTGTCTAGCAAACTTGACGATGCAATATGGGCTTATAGGACTGCTTATAAGAATCCCATGGGCATGTCGCCGTACAAAATGGTTTACGATAAGGCCTGTCATTTACCTCTTGAGCTGGAACACAAAGCTTATTGGGCAACCAAAGAGCTCAACTTCGATTTCAAACTTGCCGGTGAGAAGCGGTTGTTTGATATCAGCTCATTAGATGAATGGAGGGACCAGGCATATGACAATGCCAAGTTGTTCAAGGAAAAGGTTAAGAGATGGCACGATAAAAGAATACAAAAACGAGAGTTCAATGTAGGTGATTATGTCCTGCTATACAATTCTCGTTTAATATTCTTCGCACGCAAGCTTCTCTATAAATGGGAAGGTCCCTACGTTGTCAAGGAAGTATATCGTTCTGGTGCCATCAAAATCAATAACACGGAAGGTAATTTTCCTAGAGTGGTAAATGGGCAAAGAATCAAGCATTACATCTCTGGTACTCCCATAAATGTTGAGACCAATATGATCAATATCATAACTCCAGAGGAGTACATAAGGGATGTTTATCAGCCTGTTTCAGACCCTAAAAAGGAAGAGGTATGTGTTTCGGTAAGTAATTGGACTCTGAAACTTTTCCAATAGGAAATTTTCTCCGTTTTGGAATTTATGGAAAATTAGAAAAATAAAAAGCAGTCCGGAGAGCGCACGAGGTGACCACAAGCTTGGTTGTCGCAGCCTCGCCCTGGCCGCGGCAACAGGGCTTGTGGGCACCTCGTGTGCCTCCCGGACTCTGTTTTCTTGCGGAGCACTCCTTCTGGTCCAGAAAAATCATTATATATACGCCCGAGGGTTTTGACCTCCGTATCGCGCAGTTTTCCTCTGTTTCGTTTCGAGCCTATTTCTGTTGCAGATCTAGATCGTCATGACTTCCCCAAAAGTTCCTAAGGACAAGATCTTCGAGAAGGTCATCAATCCCTACCTCACGAAAGTATTGCAGCACGCCCAATCTATCAAGATGAGCGAGGGGATGTTTCACATCCGTGATGTTGAGGGGCCTAAGAAGACCGGAAGCGTGGAGACGAGGCTCGAAGCAATGGAGCAACAAGTCTTCAAGTGCCAAGGGATGGTGGAGCATGGACTCAACGCCAACCACATGATGATCATGGAGTTCACCAACAATCACAAGATGGATGCCATTGACATTGGGAAGCACCTCTCCAGGCTCTATGACAGGGTTGATCAACTCCAGGGCCAGATCTATGACCTGCAGAACCAAAACTGTGAGTATGAGTATAGATTTAAATCAATACGGTTAGCTGCAGATTAGAGGATTCCGGCGACTCGTTCATCCTGCCCTGATGGAGCACCTATGCCTTGGAAGACGGAGGATCAAACTCATGTTTCAACTTCACCACCATCACCACCAAAGGAAGACAACTAAGCATTGGTATGGGCAACTCCCTTGGCTTATGCCAAGCTTGGGGGAGTTGCCCTGGTATCGTATCACCTTTATATCTTTTGCTTTTACCTTTGTTTTAGTTCTTTCCTTTTCAGTTTTTATTTCTTATCTTAGTGGAATAAGTCTTGAGTGTTTAGTTTGAGTCTTTTGCCTTGTGTCTCCCCCGATGTATTCGAGCTTGCGAGCTATACAATAAAGAGTATCTTAGTCAAGGGCTTTGTTTTGTGCCGTGATCAAAAGTACGAAAAGAACGATAGCATGAAAGATCATGAGATGATCTTATGGAAAGTGATAACTTCACATATAACAAGTATGATGATTGAAGCTTGTTGAGAGTAGACCAACATAGATCTCAGTCATTGTTGCAATTAATAAGAAGTAATAAGGAAAGAGAGGTTCACATATAAATATATCATGTTAGACACCTTCTATAATTGTGAGCACTCACCAAACTATTACATGCTTAAAAGTAGATCTTGGACAAGGAAGACAACATAATGAATCGTGTTTGCTTGGTCCCAAACAATGTTATATGATTAGATATCCCTTAGCATGTGACGATTGCTTCCACCTCATATTAGCCAAAAGTCCCGCACCAAGTAGAGATACTACTTGTGCATCCATAAACCTTCAACCCAGTTTTGCCTTGAGTGTCCGCCATACCTACCTATGGACTGAATAAGATCCCTCAAGTAAGTTATCATCGGTGCAAGCAATAAAAATTGCTCTCTAATATGTATAATCTATTAGTGTGTGGAAAATAAGCTTTGTACGAACCTGTGATGAGGAAGACATAAAAGCGACAGACTGCATAATAAAGTTCTTTATCACAGGAGGCAATATAAAGTGACTTTCCTCCGCACTAACAGGACACGCATCCAAACCTCAAAAGCGCATGACAACCTCTTCTTCCCTCTGCGAAGGGCCTATCTTGTACCTTTACTTTTTTCCTTTGTAAGAGTCATGGTGATCTTCACCAATTCCTTATTTAGCCTTTTTCTTGGTGAACGTCATATACTTGGGAAAGATCTATATTCATATATCAACTTGGAGATGAGTACTTCTGCTTTATTATTGTTGACTTTACCTTGAGGTAAATGGTTGGGAGGCAAAATTATAAGCCCTTATCTTTCTCTGTGTCCAACTGAAACTTTGATATCATGAGTACCACGTGAGTTGTAACAATTGTGGAAAATAAAAGAGATGATTAAGTATGTGGATTTGCCTTACAAGCTCTTATTTGACTCTTTCTGATAATATGATAAATTGCAATTGCTTCAATGACTATGGACTGTTGTTGGCTACTTCTCGGTAAGGTTTTTGTTTCATACTTTGCTTTGTGAAGGAATTGTTAATTTCCCATAAGAATCTCTATGATGTATTGTTGTTCTATGTGTGATCATGATGCCCTCATGTCTGTATTATGTTTATCGACACCTTCATCCCTAAACAAGTGGACATGTTTTGGGTCTTGGTTTTCGCTTGAGGACAAGCGAGGTCTAAGCTTGGGGGAGTTGATACGTCCATTTTGCATCATGCTTTCATGTTGATATTTATCGCTTTATGGACTGTTATTATACTTTGTGGAACCATACTTATGCCTTTTCTCTCTTATTTTGCAAGGTTTATTTGAAGAGGGAGAATACCGGCATCTGGAATTCTGGACTGGAAAAGGAGCAAGTCTGAGTCCTCTATTCTGCGCAACTCCAAATGCCTTGAAAATCAACGTGGAATTTCTTGGTAATATATAAAAAATACTGGGCGAAAGAAGTGTCAGAGGGGAGCAGCCAGGGGCCCACAAGCCTGGTTGCCGCAACATACCCCCTCGCCGCGGCAACAGGGCTTGTGGGCACCTTGGTGGCCCACTGGCCCCCTCTTTTGCTATATGAAGGGTTTCGTCCGAGAAAAAATCAAGGTGGAGCTTTTTCGTGGATTCGCCGTCGCCACGAGGCGGAACTTGAGCAGAACCAATCTTGGGCTCTGGCAGGAAGATCCTGCTGGGGAAACATCCCTCCCAGAGGGGGAAATCGTCGCCATCGTCATCACCAACACTCCTCTCGCCGGAGGGGAGTCATCTCCATCAACATCTTCATCAGCACCATCTCCTCTCCAAACCCTAGTTCATCTCTTGTAACCAATCTCCGTCTCATGACTCCGATTGTCACTTGTAAGGTTGCTAGTAGTGTTGATTACTCTTTGTAGTTGATGCTAGTTGGATTACTTGGTGGAAGAGTTTATGTTCAGATCCTTGATGCTACTCATTACACCTCTGATCATGATTATGATTATGCTTTGTGAGTAGTTACTTTTGTTCCTGAGGACATGGAATAAGTCATGCTAACAATAGTCATGTGAATTTGGTATTCGTTCGGTATTTTGATGTGTTGTATGTTGTTTTTCCTCTAGTTCTGTTATGTGAACGTCGACTACATAACACTTCACCATATTTGGGCCTACAGGAAGGCATTGGGGAGTAGTAGGTAGATGATGGGTTGCTAGAGTGACAGAAGCTTAAACCCCAGTCTATGCGTTGCTTCGTAAGGGGCTAATTTGGATCCACTAGTTTAATGCTATTGTTAGACGTTGTCTTAATTCTTCTTTCGTAGTTGCAGATGCCTGCGAGAGGGTTTAATCATAAGTGGGATGCTTTTCCAAGTAAGGGCAGTACCTAAGCGTCGGTCCACCCACATATCGAACTGTCAAAGTAACGAACGTGAATCATATGAACATGATGAAACTAGCATGACAGAAATTCCCGTGTGTCCTCAGGAGCGTTTTTCCTCTTATAAGACTTTGCTCAGGCTTTTCCCTTGCTACCAAAGGGATTGGGCCACTTTGCTGCACCGTTGCTACTACTTGTTACTTGTTACTTTTCGCTTGCTACGTTTCACCTCACTACACCATCACTTCTTACTGTTACTTTCAGTGCTTGCAGTTATTACCTTGCTGAAAACCATTTATCAGAGCCTTCTTCTCCTCTCGTTGGATTCGACACTCTTACTTATCGAAAGGACTGCGATTGATCCCCTATACTTGTGGGTCATCAGGCGCCGCCACATCCCGTTCTTCATGTGGATGCCAGATCTGGAGTCCGTTTTGGGCTCCGGATCAAGGAAATCGTCTCCATCGTCATCGTCAACCTTCTTCCCTCTCCAATTCCATGAAGCTCTTCATCGTTCATGAGTAATCTATTCGTAGTCTCGCTCGGCGGTGATGAGTAGGATGAGATCTATCATGTAATCGAGTTAGTTTTGACGGGGAGTGATCCCTAGTATCCACTATGTTCTGAGATTGACGTTGCTACTACTTTGCCATGCTTAATGCTTGTCACTAGGGCCCGAGTGCCATGATTTCAGATCTGAAATTATTAAGTTGTCACCAATATATGTGTGTTTTAGATCCGATCTTGCAAGTTGTAGTTACCTACTATGTGTTATGATCCGGCAACCCCGGAGTGATAATAACCGGAACCACTCCCGGTGATGACCATAGTTTGAGGAGTTCATGTGTTCACCAAGTGCTAATGCGTTGTTCTGGTTCCTTATTAAAAGGAGAATCTTAATACCCGTAGTATCCATTTGGACCCCGCTGCCACAGGAGGGATGGACAATAGATGTCATGCAAGTTCTTTTCCCTAAGCACGTATGACTACACAGGGAATGCATGCCTACATCACATTGACGAACGGGAGCTAGCCACATATCTCTCCGTGTTATAACTGTTGCATGATGAATGTCATCCGACAAATCACCGACCCATTGCCTACAAGTTTGTCCCACTGCTGTTGTTACTTGCTCTGCTGCTACTATTGTTACTACTGTTGCTCCTATTGTTACTTGCTACTGCTGCTACTTGCTATTGTTGCTACTTGCTACTGCTGTCACTACTGCCGTTCCTTGCCACTTCTGTTACTCGTTACACTGCTGCTACCTGCTACAATACCTTTTTCCCGTCCACGGGCAACTTCTGGCGCCATTGATACGACAGTTAGGAATAGTCTGCCTAGTCACCAGATCGTTTCTGGCACCGTTGTTATCATACTATTTTGCTGTTGACACTTTGCTTGCAGACACTAATCTTTTAGGTGTGGTTGAATCTGACGCATTCAGTTGCTAATACTTGAGAATATACTTTCACCTCCCGTCGCGCGAACCAACAAATTTGGGTTGAATACTCTACCCTCGAAAACTGCCTCGATCTCATGCGCTGGTGGGCTATTGCAAGACAATTTCTAATTGTTGAGCAATTGGGAGCAGCTCTTTTCTGGCTCCGTTGCCGTGGAGGTATCAAGTCACGAATAGTTGCACGTCAATAGGGACCCACAAGCGAGGGGGCGCACCCAGGGCGGTGGCCGTGCCCTGCAGGCTTGTGGCCCACTAGTGCAGTCCCCTGAGGTATTCTTAGTGCGAGAAATTCTTAAATATTCCTGAAAAAAATCATACTAAATTTTCAGGGTGTTTTGAGAACTTTTATTTTCAGGTCATTTTTCTTCTATTACACAGATAATACGGAAAACATAGAAATAATAGCATTTTTACTAAATTGAAACTAAGGAACACAAAATAAAGGTTGGGTACAGAAGGTTGTGCTTTCTAAATTCACCCATCTCAAGCGAGTAAAAAAGAGTCCATCAATTAGGTTGATCTAGTCTTATTGAAAAACTTTTTTCGAATGACATGGAACCGAAGAACTTTTGAATATCACTAGGTTACCTCAATGGGGATATGCATTTCCCCAACAATAGGTATATCATAGTTCTTCTTGACAGTAGGGGGAGGGAATTCAAAGTCTCCAATAGTAAACGTTGGAATTTTTTCAATGGAGTTGATACTATGGACTTGAAGTTGTTTCTTCGGAAAGTGTACCGTATGCTCATTAACATTACCATGAAAAGTGACATTGCCTTTGTTGCAGTCAATAACAGCCCCTGCAGTATTAGGGTCTACCAAGGATGATCGACAAACTGTCATCCTCGAGAATATCAAGAATAACAAAGTCTATTAGGATATTAATGTTTGCAACCACAACAGGCACATCCTCACAAATACTGATGGGGAAAGTAGTTGATTTATCAGCCATTTGAAGAGAGATTTCAGTAGGTGTCAACTTATTCAAATCAAGTCCATGATATAAAGAGAACGACATAACACTAGAACCAGCTGTGAGGTCACATAAAGAAGTTCTAACGTAATTTCCTTTAATAGAGCATGGTATAGTAGGTACTTCAGGATCTCCTAATTCTTTGGTATTCCACCCTTAAAAGTATAATTAGCAAACATGGTGGAGATCTCAGCTTCTGGTATCTTTCTTTTATTAGTAAGACTATCTTTCATGTACTTAGCACAAAGAGACATTTGCAAGCATGTAATTATTAACAATATCAGTTAAGCCCATACGTAAAAAGACGGGTCTCAACATTTCAGCAAAGCGCTCAAAATCTTCATCATCCTTCTTTTTGGATGGTTTAGGAGGAAAGGGCATGGGTTTCTGAACCCATGGTTCACTTTCTCTACCATTCTTCCTAGCAACAAAATCTCTTTTATCTGGTCTCTTATTCTTAGGTTGTGGGTTATCAAGATCAACATCAGGTTCAATCTCCACATCATTGTCCTTACTACGTTGAGCATCAACATGAACATCGTCATTAATATTATCACTAGGTTCATGTTCATTACCAGATTGTGTCTCAGCATCAGAAATAGAGATATCATTTGGGTTTTCATGTGACTCTATAACCGGCTCACTAGCAGCACGCAAATTCATATCATCATTCTTTTTGTTTTTATTAGAAGGACCGGGTACGTCAATATTAACTCTATGAGAATCTTGCTCAACTCTCTTAGGGTGGCCCTCAGGATACAAAGGTTCCTGAGTCATTCTACCACCTCTAGTCATAACTCTAACAGAATGATCATTGTTCTTACTAGTCATTTCATTGAGGAAATCATTTTGTGCCTTAAGTACCCGTTCTACTTGAGTAGTTACCATGGAAGTATGTTTACTAATAAGCCTAAGGTCATTAATAGTTCTACTCATATAATCACCCAAGCGATCAAGCATGTAAGCATTATGCTTCAATTGTCTACTAACATAAGCATTGAATTTTTCTTGTTTAACAACAAAGTTATTACGTTCATCCAAGCATTGGCTAGAAGACATATTATAAGGAATGTCACCTTCATCAAATCTATGAAGAGAATTTACCTCTACTACCTCTGTCGGGTTATCAAGACCATGTACTTCTTCAATAGGTGGTAGATTCTTAACATCTTCATCTTTAATACCTTTTTCTCTCATAGATTTCTTTGCCTCTTGCATATCTTAAGGACTGAGGAATAGAACACCTCTTTTCTTTGGAGTTGGTTTTGGAGGTGGTTCGAGAATAGTCCAATCATTATCATTCCTCAATATATTATTCAATAGTAGCTCAACTTGTTTAACAGTTCGTTCCCTGAAAACACAACCAGCACAAATATCTAGGTGGTCCCTAGAAGCATCAGTTAATCCATAAAAAAGATATCAAGTATTTCATTTTTCTTGAGAGAGTGATCAGGCAAAGCATTAAGTAACTGGAGAAGCCTCCCCCAAGCTTGTGGGAGCCTCTCTTCTATAATTTGCACAAAGTTTAATATTTACTCCAAGGTAGCTTGTTTCTTATGGGCAGGAAAATATTTTTAAGAGAAGTAGTAAATCATATCCTGGTGAGTACCCAGACAACCAGGAGCAAGAGAATTAAACCATATCTTAGCATCACCCTTTAATTAGAACGAAAACAGCTTAAGAATATATAGTAATAACGATTTTTCCCTCATGAGTAAATAGGGTGGCTATATCACTCAATTTAGTAAGGTGTGCCACAATAGTTTCAGATTCATAACCATGAAAAGGATCAAATTATACCAAAATAATTAACTCAGGATCGACAAAGAATTCATAATCCTTATTAGTAACACAGATAGGTGAAGTAGCAAACTTGGGATCATATTGCATTCTAACATTCAAAGATTTTTCCTTCCACTTGCATAGCAATTTCTTAAGATCTTCTCTATCCTTACAAGCAAGAAAGTCCCTAGCTACTTGTCCTTGCATAACATAACCCTCAGGTATATTAGGCAATTCATATCTAGGAGAGCTAAGTCTAACAGGTGAATCATAGTGTTCAGTTTCATCGGATTCAACAATATTATCAGTATCAGCATTCACTCTAGCAATTTGTTCATCAAGAAATTCACCAAGTGGCACAGTAGTATCAAGCAAAGTTTCATCATAAGCATCATGCATAGCAGAAGTAGCATCATCAATTACTTGCGATGTATCAGATTCACTAGTAGGTGGTGGTGTCACAAATTTACTCATAACAGACGGTGAATCAAATGCAGAGTTTGATGGTAGTTCCTTACCTGCCCTCGTAGTTGAGGGGTAGATCTTGGTTTTAGCGTCTTTCAGATTCTTCATAGTGATCAAAAAATATAAATCCCAAGTGGCTGAGAGAATAAAGCTATGCTCCACCGCAACGGCGCCAGAAAAAGGTCTTGATAACCCACAAGTATAGGGGATCGCAACAGTTTTCGAGGGTAGAGTATTCAACCCAAATTTATTGATTCAACACAAGGGGAGCGAAAGAATATTCTAGAGTATTAGCAGCTGAGTTGTCGATTCAACCACACCTAAAAGACTAAATATCTACAGAAAAGTATTTAGTAGCAAAGTAGTATGGAAGTAACGGTAACGGTGACAAACGTAACACTAGCAATTTTGTAGTGATCGTAACAATAGCAACGGAAAAGTAACTTAGCAAAGACCAATATGTGGAAAGCTCGTAGGCAATGGATCAGTGATGAATAATTATGTTGGATGGCATTCATCCTGCAACAGTCATAACATAGGGTGATAGAGAACTAGCTCCAATTCATCAATGTAATGTAGGCATGTATTCCATAT